>NC_088910.1:25283863-25586893 GCF_963576675.1 Euphorbia lathyris | reverse complement strand
AAAGTTCATAAGGGGTTTTCTTGAGTATAGGTCTAACTAAAGCCCTATTCAGTATGTAGCATGCTGTGTGGACAGCTTCACCCCAGAAATACTTTGGAAGCCTATTTTCGCTCAACATTGTCCTAGCAATTTTGACAATTGTTCTGTTCTTTCTTTCAACAACCCCATTTTGTTGAGGAGTTCTAGGAGCAGAGAAATTGTGGTCAATACCACTGGTTTCACAGAATTCATCAAACTGTTGGTTTTTTAATTCTCCACCATTATCGCTTCTAATATGAGCTACTTTTAGGTCTTTGTCATTTTCAAGCTTTTTAATCAGTGTGGTGAACATCTCAAATGTTTCATCCTTGCTACACAGCAAGATGATCCAAGTATACCGAGAGAAATCATCTACAATGACTAAGGAAAATTTCTTACCTCCCAAGCTGAGTGGATGGATAGGTCCGAAAAGATCCAAGTGTAGTAATTCCAATGGTCTCTTGGTTGAGACAATGTTTTTACTTTGAAAAGACTTTTTCGTTTGTTTACCTTGCTGACAAGCATTACATAATTGATCTTTTTCAAATTTCAATTTGGGTAATCCTTCAACTAGTTGCTTTCTAGCTAATTTGGCAAGGATGTCCATGCTTACATGACCAAGTCTCCTATGCCATAGCCAGGAGTTATCCTCTTTAGATACTAAGCATATATTTTTTGAAAACTGTTTTTCTAAGCTCATCATATATACATTGTCAACACGAGGGGCAGTTAAAATCAATTTGTTTGTTTTTCCCTCGAGTATCCGACACTGATTAGCATCAAATATAACCTGTCTACCGCTATCACAAAGCTGAGCTACACTCAATAAGTTATATTTGAGACCTTTAACTAAGGATACTGACTCAATAGTGGGGTTACCTCCGATAGTACCTGACCCAACTATCTTATCCTTCTTATTGTCTTCAAAGCTTACGTTTCCACCTCGTTTAAGCTCAAGTGTGATGAATTGAGTTTCATCACCAGTCATATGCCTCGAGCATGCGCTGTCAATATACCAAAGCTTTGACTTCTCCATGCATCTCAGGCTCACCTGTATTTTAAATCAATCAAATTTAGGTACCCAATTCTTTTTGGGTCCTCGTTTGTTAGCATAAGCAGGTGCAATGTCATGTTTTAACTTGTGACGACATATATTTATGGTCTGGCCTTGTTTACCACAGAAGTCACAATGAGTTACCCTTTTTGGGTGACTCAGTTTTTGGTCAGCACCATTGTGCTGAGCATGCCAACATACCTTAGTGGTATGCCCTTTCTTTCCGCAGAAGTCACATTGGACAATCCGCTTGTGTGGATTGTCTATGCTGACCAGTACCTGAGTACTCAGCTGTTAGACGAGGTGCCGCGGCCTAATCTCCCGGGCGGACCGGGGGGTGGACACCTCATGGCGACGTAAGCGGTGATTGGCGCCGAAAGCAACCAATCGTAGAATCAAGCTGCTCGGCAGGACCGGAGCTCGGAGTATGGAAGAGTCGCCACCCACGAATGGGAAAATGAACACCGATCCCTTGCGGGAGACCGGTGAGGGTTCGGGAAACTTAGGTACGAGCCGAGAAGGCTAGCTCCTTTCTGGAGAAAGGCTACTAGGCACCCCGACATCGCCCGGTTATGAACCACCGGCCTCCTACTCAGCGTGTTAGGCGATAACGGACTAATCACATATTTCTTTAAGTTTAAAATTCATTTGAAACCTTTTCTTTCTCGTTTTGAAACCGTTTTGAGCATATATTATTGAAAGCCATTTTGGTAAAGAATCACCCATTTTGCATAAATTTATAAAGGAGAGAGGGGGAGAAGGGAGAATTGATTTATTTTACAGTGTGTCTTATGCTTCGATTCACATGTTAACTCTACACTAAACTCACTCCCCGAAAACGAGTTTATTTACTTGGTTCGTACCTTAATCGCCGTTGGAACGATTTAGGTACGTTTCAAAACCCTGTTTATTTATGTGGCCTCTACTCGAACCGCCGTTGGAACGACTCGAGCGTTTGAAGACGTGGAATAAAGAATTTTAACCCGAAAACGTGGTTAGGCATACAAGTCAATTTACTTTGTAAAAATCATTTAAGAACACGATTCAAAACTCTATTATTTACGATTAAAAGCTATTTTAATTACAAGGTTCGCTTAATCCGTCGTTGGAACGGACTAAGGTTTTAAAACATGATGTTTTAAGAAATGGTTTAAAAATGTCAAGAAAACGTTATTTACACTTTAGGAATATCTAGAAAACTTTAAGTTTAAATAAGCAAATTAAACTCTCTTTTTGTGATTTTACTTTCCCCTTTTCACTCAATTAACCTTTAACATTATCATAATTACAACAATAAACCAATTAAACCAAAATTCACCAAGTAAAACACATTTGGAATATATACATATATACAAGAATAAGATAGAAATACATATATACATAGTTTTATCTAAAAATAGGGATATATCTATATAGATGAAAATAAGTAAGAAATATTATATGATATAACAAAGAAAGTGAAAAAGAATACTAAATATAATACCTTTTGATTCTAATTCAAAATATGTAAAAACAATGAACCAAGTTTATAAATGGGAAGAATAACATTTAATCTCCAAAATAGTTTTACCCAATGATAACTAACATAATTCAAATGAGCCAAAAACCATATATATATACATATATACCACTTTATAATATTAAATCCAAACGAATTAAATTTCAACATGAAATAAATAAATATATAGTACATAATAAATAGTTATAGGATTAAAAAATAATTTTTATAAACATATTACACAATAATATACATATATATATAAGTAGAAATGTCAAAAAGTGGAGAAAGGAGGGTAAAAATGGTGATTTTCGGTTTCCAGCAGATTACCGACGAAAAATCCGTCGCCAATCTGCTGTTAGTGACAGAAAAGGCAGAATTACAGCAGCACTCCAAAACGACGTTTTTTTATTTTAAAACGTTATTCTGAAATATCTTTTCAAAACTTATAATTACAACGTTTTTTAATACCCGAACTACCTTTTAATCGGATCATGGTTCGTATTGGGATATTAAAACGAGGTTTTTTTTTTAAAACAAAACCGAATTTTTATTTAACACGGGATAAATAAATACGAAGAATTAAATAAAACGCGATAAATAAATGAATAACTAAATAAATAAAATTATAACATAAAGATAAATAAAGAAAATAAAATAAATGAAATAAATAAAACGAGTCTAGTCCTCGGATAATACCTCAAGTTCGGTATTGACGGTTGAAGTCGGTTGATTCCACGAATCGTGCTTTTCCGGTGTTTTATGTTTTTGGTAAAATTTTAACCTTTAGAAAATTTGGAATTTTTAGGAAAAAAAATATTTTTTCCCAAAAAAAAAGATTTTCTCTCTCTAAAAATGTTTAGAGTGAGAAGCTCCTCTCAAAAAGTCTTCCTCGAATGCATGGGGATCCGTGCCTTATATAGGCAAACGGATCCCCGGAACTTTGGGCGACGCCCGAAGAAAATTGGGCGTCGCCCAAAGTTAGTTGGGCGAACGCCCAAGCTAGTTGGGCGCGCGCGCCCAACTGACGTTGCGCGTTCGCCCGACAATCGTCGGGCGTCCGCCCAACGTCGCTGGGCGCGCCCGCCCAGCGGCCGTCGGGCGTGCGCCCGCGCTGTCGGGCGTGCGTGCCCCACGGTCGTCGAGCGCGCGCTCCGTGCTACCGCGCATGCGCGCCCAACGGACGTCGAGCGTGCGCCCCGCGCTGCCGGACGCGCGTCCAACTGTCTTCGGACACGCGTCGGCTGCCGCTAGGCGCTCGCACCGCGTCGCTGAGCACTCACGAGCCGTCCACTTGACGACCGCGACTCACATTAATTTTTCTTTTCTTATTATATATTTTTGTTTTAAAACTTCTGGAATCAACCGCTTCGACCGTCTTGTTTACAGGTTTTCGTCACAGGTCCTCTGACTCGGTGTCTACAGTTGCCCCTACTTTCCTATTTTGACAGTGATGTGTGTGTTTTGAAAACGTTTTTTGCTAACGCAACACATGCAATGTAAAACATATAAAAGTAAGAGACACGTAAAGAGTAGGAGGAAGAATACCTGACCTTTGCGCTGCGCGTTCCGGCGTCGTTCACGATTCTTTCCGCCCTTGCCTTTGAATCGGCTGCCGGCAGATGTTCTTCTTACGGACCCTAGCCTAAGTTGACTACGGGTAAAAATGGCTCAAAAGCAACATTGGTGCACGACCGCGAGTAAAATGGCTCAAAAGCGACCCCGGCCTACGACCGGAGGGGAAATGGCTCAAAAGCAACCCTGGTCTACGACCGGGGGGGGGGGGGGGAATGGCTCAAAAGCAACCCTGGTCTACGACCGTGGGTAAATGGCTCAAAAGCAACCCTGGTCCACGACCGCGGGTAAAGTGGCTCAAAAGCGACCCCGGTCTACGACCGTGAGTAAAATGGTTCAAAAGCGACCCTAGTCTACGATTGTGGGTAAAATGGCTCAAAAGCAACCCCGGTCTACGACCGTGGGTAAAACGGCTCAAAAGCGACCATAGTCTACGACTGTGGGTAAAATGGCTCAAAAGCAACCCTAGTCTATGACTGTGGGTAAAATGGCTCAAAAGCAACCCTGGTCCACGACCGCGGGTAAAATGGCTCAAAAGCGACCATAGTCTACGACTGTGGGTAAAATGGCTCAAAAGCAACCCTGGTCCACGACCGCGGGTAAAACGGCTCAAAAGCAAATGTTCTTTCTGACAATTCTGAATTCTTTTAAAACACCATTGTCTGTATTTTCTCACTAGAGCTAGTGTCTTGGAGGTTTGAATGGTTCGATAGGAACATCTTTTTAGTCCGGAATGATTCAAACTAACAATTACTTTTCTGTTGACTGTCGTCTGCATTTTGACTGGTGCCGCTGTTCTGTAAAAATCGGCTGTCGTCTGGAGTTCCATCTTGATATTATTGGTCACTGTTTGGCAGAAACGTAGGCTGAAACGGACTGCAAATCGGAGGTCTGTGCACCTGGTAAATAATTATTTACTTTTTACCTTTATGTCACATCGTACCTTTTTCACTATTTACGGGAATGTCATTCCTCTTTTCTATATAAGGTGGTGGGGTTTCATTTCAACCCCACACATTCTCTCTCTTCTTTCTCTTTCTAACTTTTGATTTGGATTATTCTCGGGATGGATTTGGATCAACATGATGGCACGAAGGGCATGGAGGAGGGTTTCGTGAACCTTACTACAGTGGACCCTTTTCAGGACCCCACATCTCATCTGAGCCGGACCCACTGTAACCAGGTAAGTACTTTCTTACTTCCTCATCTTTTGACTAAATTTCTAGGCTTTAGTATCCCTACTTTGAACATGATTTGCATGCTAACCCCTAGGTTACCTTAAAAGACCTTAGTTAGAAAACATGAATTTCTTTGCTTGCAAGTAACACTTTATTTGTCTTTTTGGAAGAATGCGAACTATATGCATGTGAATAGTAAACATACGAGCAATGCATGCCAACAGTAAAAACGTGAATAGCACGTGAATAGTAAAAACGCGAATAGTGCACGTGAATAGTAAAAACGTGAATAATGCACGTGAATAGTAAAAACGTGAATAGTGAAAACTTGACTAATAAACGTGAATAGTAAAAACTTGACTAATGCACGTGAATAGTAACAACTTGAATAATTCTCTTTTCCAATGCGGACGAGAGCAGATCAAAGAATAATGAATTAATCAAATCCTATGCAAACAACCCTAAGGGAGAGATTTCACAAAATGACGGTCCAAATTGACAAGATGTTTCTAGGTTAGATTTGACCGAAAGAATAGCTAGATTAATTTGCTTTCATCAGATCCCAGCCTAGGAACAACATTTAAACTTACCCGTTCCGTTCTTTCCAGTTCATCGACATTTCCGGGACTACGGCAGATATTCATATGTGGTATTCCATGCTAGGTGCCGCGGCGAGAGCCCGTGTGCGAGAGTTGGGCTTTGAGCCCTTTATTTTAGCGCTGCCCCGCGCCAACGGGGTGTGCGACCGTTTCGGCCTACGGGCCTTATGCGAGAGATGGGTTGACTCGACCCACACCTTTCATCTCTCGTTCGGGGAGATGACGATCTCGCCTCACGACTTCTCTTTACTGACCGGGCTGCGGGGGAGTGGTACTCCGATTCCCTTCTCCTTTGATACGATGCGTCCACAGGTTGACCGTGCTAGATTGGCTGCTTTGATCGGGCCGGGAGTTTATACGGGTGTCAAATCCACCCTGGCGAAGTTCATCACTACCTCGAGGCTTTTGAGTCGTAGGGACTTTTGTGGGACCGTCGACACTGGTCTGGCTGTCCGCAGCTTCCTGATATATGCTTTAGGCGAGATGATCTTCCGCACCAAGAGCGGGACCATACATGCGGGTCTTATTCAGGCCTTCAGTGATTTGGACGCGGTGGCGTCTTACGATTGGGCAGGAGCGGGTCTAGCTTACCTGTACAAGTTTCTGGATTTGACTTGCCGGAAGTGTAAGGACTTTGGCGGTTACACTTTCGCTCTTTTGGTACGTGCCTCATCCTTAACTTGCCCCTTTTATCTTCTTCGCGCCTTCTGTTCATAACCTTTGTTTTTACAAGCAGGTTTGGGCCTACGAGAGGCGGATTCTTCCCAGCGAGCATCGACGCAGGCCACGGGTAGTGATGCCCCCACTTATGGCTCGGTGGAGCGAGTTCGGTCTAGGTACCGGGGAGAGGCAGACGGTGGCGCAGCTCCTAGATTGGATTGATTCACGGACCTTGGGGCAGGTATCACGCTAGATTTTTGTTTGATCAGACCTGACCTTTTCTTTGTGCTTGCAGATTAGATTCAGGTGGGACGACCTTGACTTCGGTCCCGATTACGCGTACGTTACCCTGATCCAGGAGCAGCAGAGCGTGCTCACCGGCCCTTGCGTGTGGGCATGGTACTTGGGCGACCGGGGCATCACCGGGGTTAGTGCCTCACATTAAACACCAGGCGAGATCCCCGTCTCCATGTTTACGGTGCGGACTATGCCCTTATCGGTCATTCGTCAGGATTTGACTCGCCGCTTTGCTGGTAGAGATGTATAGGTTCATGCCGGGGGTCGTGTCCCCTATTTATCGACATTATTGAGCGCCAGGGATGCCCCAGCAGTGGCGATGGAGGTGGACCCCATGGCGAACACGTTTTCGGGGGAGGTTGTTGCCGCGGTCTTCGGTCAGGAGGCGGTTCCGGTGAGTGTTTCGGCCTATTTATTTTTATTTACGAGATAGTTAGTGGTATTTACTGTGCCTTTGCTTGCAGGAGGGTTCGTGGAGGAGTGCCCACATGTCAGATTTCTTCGACGATGCCCGTGCCCAGACGTCTGCGAGCGAGCCGCCATATTATATCGGCGAGTCCTCCAGCGCCGCCCGACCGGAGAGGTCCCCTCTAGGCGTACCCGTCCCGGACTTTGGGAGAGATTTCGCGACTGTTTGCTATGACGAGTCCGGGATGGCCTATGCCGGTGTCGAGATGGCTCCTCCTATCTTTACGTCGAGGATACCGTTTGATCCCTCAGACGCTCTCCAGACTTCGAGGGAGACTTGCACTGATTATATGGGGATGTCTGGTTACCTCCGAGATCGACTCAGCCTGCACTGTGCTGACCATCTGGTAAGTATCCTCATTTTATTTTAGTGTAGTGGAATGTATGCACATGTGTATGTATGATTTCTATTCTTGCCAGTATTTCTTCTTTCTTTTTTTTATATCTGTTTTTTTTTCTTTTTTTTTCAGAGTGATCTTCACACACATTAGCGGAGACGGAGCGAGTCGGTGCGGGAGGCCGATGCCAGGGTTGGCCAGGTTTACCGGGAGAGGAACGACTACTGGTCAGGGGTGATGCAGATAGAGACCGAGGGACATCTTGCTGTCGAGGAGAGGGCGCGGGAGGAGACTGCCGGACGCTTTGCCGCTGAGGAGAGAGTGCGAGTCACCGAGGAGAGGCTTCGAGTCACCGAGGAGAGGCTTCGAGTCACCGAGGAGACCCTATCTGCGGAGCGGGCGTCACATCTGAGGGACTTTGAGGCTCACTGGAATTTCCCTCCTTATTAGGCTTATCATGTATAGCTTCGTAGTTTTTATTAGAATTACCCCGATGTATAGCTTGTGTATAGGGAGTGGGGTGGATAGTATGTAGGATTTTTATTGTGAAAAGAAAGGTAAGAAATGTATAACTCATGATTCGTATTACCATGCATTCAGTAGATTATAACGATTCCAATCATTCTCTTCAAATATATTCATGCCTTTATTTATTTACAAACACCAGAAATACTTAGCCTCTTATACATTATTTTTATAATTGCTCAAGATATAACTACCGTTACCAGGACCTGCCTTTTTTCGGTTTTCAGATTCTAGCGATTTTTCATCTCTCCTTTTACTATCCCGGAATTTTCAAATGAGTGCCCTTTCGGGTTTTCACCCATTGGGATGTCCCTTATTATTGCATAGGCCGCCCTTTGCGGGTTTTCGACCTATCGGGAATTTTTCTTTCTTTTTTTTTTTTTTTACGAAAAGTATTTCTTAAGCCTATCCAGATTGGTAGGTTCGGAGAACTCCATAGTAGTTAACTTCACCGCTCCTTTGCTTAGTATCTTCTTCACGAAGAACGGCCCTTCCCAGTTTGGCCTAAACTTGCCCCTCGGGTCGGTGTGCGTCACACGGATCTGTTTTAGCACCATATCCCCTTCTTTGATAGGGCTGGCCTTGACCTTTTTGTTGAAGGCTCGGGCCATCCTTCGCTGATATAACTGCACATGGTAAAGGGCCTCCATCCTTTTCTCGTCCACCAATGCTAACTGTTCATACCGTTTCTTCACCCATTCCGTCTCGGGAATCTCTGCTTCTACTGCGGTTCTCAACGATCGCTTTTCAACCTCAATCGGGAGAACAGCTTCTGCACCGTATACCAAGGAGAACGGTGTTGCCCCAGTTGACGTTCTAACTGTCGTGCGATAAGCCCATAAAGCGAGCGGAAGCTGTTCGTGCCAGTTCCGATGCGATTCTACTGTCTTTACGAGAATCCTTTTAAGGTTCTTATTAGCTGCCTCAACTGCGCCATTACCTTGCGGACGATACAGAGAAGATCTGTGATGTTCAATACCGTACTCTCGGAAGAGACTCCTCATTTCCCCTTGAAACTGGACCTCGTTATCTGTGATTATGTGATGAGGCACTCCGAATCTGGTGATTAAGTGTTTTTCGATGAACTTCCTCATCTACTTGGACCCCAACTTGCCGAACGACTCTGCCTCTACCCACTTGGTGAAGTAATCAATGGCAATTGTGATGAATTTGTGTCCATTTGACGCGTTAGGTCTCACCTCACCGATGATGTCAACGCGCCAAGCTGCAAACGGCCAAATGGGCGCTAACACGTGCAGTTCCATAGCCGGTAAATGATTATAATCTCCGTGGATTTGACAATCATGGCATTTCTTCGCATATTCGTTACAATCTCTTTCCATGGTGAGCCAATAGAAGCCTTGCCTTATGATTTTCTTTGCTAACACTGCTCCTCCCATATGGGCCCCGCAAATTCCTGAGTGTACTGACTCCATTGCTTCGCGGGCTTCTCCCGCATCCAAACACCTCAGCTGTAAACCATCGGCGTGCCTTTTGTAAAGCAAGTCGTTGTGGATGACGAACTGCTGAGCCAACCTTCTAATCACGGCCTGATCCCTAAGTTCCGATTCTGCCGGGTATGTTCCACTCTTCATGAAGTTTACGATATCGAAATACCATGGCTTTTCATCTGCCCCTAATAGCATTACGTCTTCGTAGCACGGTTTGTGAGATCTCTTCAATACCAAAGGCTTCCAGGCCAGGTTCCGCGGGTTGTCCCAAACTGACACCAAAGTGGCCAAAGCATCCGCTGCTTGGTTCTGTGCCCGAGGAATATGATAAAAACGACATTCATTGAATCTTAGTGCCAATCCCTCCAACTGGTCTAGGTATGGACGCAACCTTTCTTCCCTCACTTCCTAGTTTCCTTGTGCCTGTTCGATGATCAGCTTTGAGTCGCCCCAGATTTTGACATATGATGCTCCCAGTGCTGCTAATGACTCCAATCCGTAGATGCACGCTTCATATTCGGCCATATTATTGGTGAGAGGGAAGGATAACTTCTTTGCCATCGGGATTCTTTCTCCCTCTGGTGAGATGAGTAACACTCCTACTCCAACTCCATTTGAATTAACTGCTCCATCGAAGAACATTTTCCATGGTATGACTTCAGTTGCATTTAAGTGCTCATCGGGGAAATCATAGTTTATCTCTTCCTCTTCTACGTTCAAGGGTTGGTTGGCCAGAAATTCTGCTACGGCCCTCCCCTTGATAACCTTCTTCGTTACATATTCAATATCAAACTCGGACAAAAGCAATAACCATCGGGCTAGCTTCCTTGTTAAAGACGGAGTTCGGTACAGATACTTCACGGGATCCATTCGGGAAATAATGATCACTTTGTAAGATTGAAAATAGTGCCGTAGTTTCTTTGTTAGCCATACTACTGCCACGCACGTCTTTTCAATCATGTTATACTTAAGCTCGTACTCCAGGAACTTCTCACTCAGATAATATACCGCGTGCTCCACTCCCGTGTCCCCTTCTTGGGCCAACATTGCCCCAATAGATCGCTCCTCGATCGCCACATAGAGGAGACGCGGTTTTCCCAGTTTAGGCGGTCTCAGAACTGGCGGATTAGACAAATAGCTCCGAACACTCTCTAATGCTTGCTGGCACTTATCATTCCAAACCGTGGGTTGATCTTTCCGTAGCAGCTTAAAGATCGGCTCGCAGATCGCAGTGAGTCGTGCTATGAACCGACTGATATACTGAACCTATCCCAGAAATCCTCTCACTTCTTTCTCATTCTTTGGTGCCGGCATTTCCTATATGGCCTTCACTTTGTCGGGATCTACCTCGATTCCCTTGTTACTGATCACATAGCCTAAGATTTTCCCCGATGAAACGCCAAAGAAGCACTTCTTCGGGTTCAACCTCAGCTTGAATTCTGCAATTCGGGCCAAAAACTTCTCGAGTGCAGCGAAATGCCCCTCTCTTGTCTCCGACTTGACCATCATGTCATCCACATAAACTTCTACTTCCTTGTGTATCATATCATGGAACAGTGCTGTAGCCATTCGCTGGTAAGTTGCCCCGACATTTTTCAAACCAAACGGCATCACCCTATAGCAGTATGTTCCCCACTCAGTTGTGAACGAGGTTTTTTCTTTGTGTTTCTCAGCCATCTGAACTTGCATGTAGCCCATGAAACCGTCCACATTTGTGTGTAAGACGCTTGATGCTGCACTGTCGATCAACACGTCAATATGAGGCAACGCGAATTCGTCTTTGGGGCACGCCTTGTTAAGATCTCTATAATCGACGCACATTCTCACTTTGCCGTCCTTCTTTGCGATGGGCACTACATTTGCGACCCAAGGGGGATAGTCGATTACTTCGATGAACCCTGCTTCTAACTGCTTCTTCACTTCCTCTCTGATCTTATCTGCCCATTCTGGTCTCATGCGTTGGAGTTTCTGCTTCACAGGCTTCGCGTCAGGGTATGTTTGAATACGGTGAGTTACGATTGATTGATCAATTCCTGGCATGTCTTCGTATGTCCAAGCAAACACTATTTCGTATTTTTTAATTATTCTCTCAAATTCTTTCCTCTCTTCCATAGTTAATTCTTGAGCAATTTGTATAAGTTTAGGATTTTCATCCGTGCCAAGATTGAAAGTTGACATTTCTATTGTGTTGATTTCAAATGTAGGCATGTTATATGAATGAGAATGCATGGAATGATCACGATCAACATCAAGCAAGTAAGCAAAATCAGAATTCATTTCATTGATAGTGTTGGCGAGTACATCATCGGATTCAAATAAAGTAGTAATACAATTTTCATCATTAGGGTTCTCGGGTTTCTCATAAGCTTTGGAGGTACTGGGCTCGTCCACCGCTCCCGCAGTTGCTTCAATAGTGATGACCTGCTCCTCGGCATTCAAATCTAACATCATGATCTCCTCGACGAAGCAGCTTGCCTTTCCTTTGCCCCAGTCGGTGACATCATTGAAGATCTCAAAACCTGGCAGAATCTTTCCTTCGGTGCTAGTCCATGACTCGGGAGTCCCCGAATAAACCTTTCCGTGCCCCTCATTCACGAAATACTTCCTTAGGCCCACTTTTCCTTCATTACTTGCGTTGGACGGACCTCCCTGCTCATATCCTAAACCCCTCCGGGTTTTCTGACTCTTGAAGTTCAGAAATTCTGGCAACCCTTGATGGTGTGCTCCCAAACCCATACCAGGGATGAAGCCTCCTTTCATCATCTTCACCACATCGGTGGTCATGCTAGACTCGTAAATCCTAGAAACTTGGAATCCGGAGAAAAGCTGAGGCTCAATTCCCAATGCCGCCACTGAGCTCAATTTTTCTGCTCTGATCGTCACTATCTCCTCCCCGAAGGGGAATTTGATCATTTGGTGGAGCGTGGAGGGCACACCTCCTAACTTGTGGAACCATGGGCGTCCTAATAATACAGCAAAGGTTACCGGGATATCCAGCACCGCGAACTCTGTTTCTTCCTCATGCGGCCCCACTTTCAGCTTGGCCTTAAAAACTCCTTCGATGTGCCTACGACTATCATCATAAGCCCTGATCACAGTTTCCGAGGCCGTCAGGTCTCCTCTTTCTACTCCCAACTTAGACAAGAGTTTCAGCGGGCAAACATTAATGGCCGATCCATCATCGACCATCACACAGCTAGTCTTCTTCCCGTTAATCTCAGCTCGGATGTACAAAGGCTTGTTGTGAGCCTTCCCCTCTTCTGGGAGATCCTCGTCAGTAAACGTGATTTCGGTTTTCTTTCGAGCCATAATTGCCCCCACTAACGCTGTCGACTCAGTATCGGTAGAAATAACCAAATTCTGCAGTTCTTTCATCAGATTTTCACGGTGGTACTTGGAATGGCATAGGACTTCCCACACCGTAGACTTAGCTTGTGTTTTCTTCAACTGCTCGAGGACTTGGTCATCTGGCTTGGGAGCCGATCCTTCCCCTATCTCAGTCTCAACCATAGGTGCCTTTCCCTCGGCCACTCGACCTGATCTTGTCATGACGGCGATTTTCGGCTCATCATCAGATTCATCCCAAATATTGATAGGAATTCTCCGATTAGCATCCTCCTCGTCCGAAGAACTTTCCCAAATGTCCACAATCATTAGATCCATTACGTGAGGGACGTTCGGATTCAAATAGAAGGGATCCGCTGATCCATACAAAGCCCAGCCTATCAAATCATCATAATCCCGGAGGGACACTCTACTCATCCTTCTTGCCGCCAACGAAATTGCACCTCTCTGTATGCACATGAGCTGCACCTTATCACTCATCGTTTCATGACACTGCTCATAGCGGTGCCTCCACCTCCTAGCATAATCCACGAATGGTTCCTCGGGGAATTGCCTGATCCTATCTAGATCCTCCAGGGATCCCGTCCATGGAACATATATCTCATATCTCGCCACAAAAGCGTTCCTAAGAGGTATCCAATGACCCATTTCCTCCTCTGATAGGCCCTGGTGCCACAACAAGGCTTCTCCCATTAGGGTTTCCGGGAAATGTTCATGTAATTCACATTGCGGGAACCCGGCGTCATACATATGGTTGCGGAATAACCTCGCATGCTCAACAGGATCTTGGTATCCACCATACCTAGGCATTGCCAATACTGCCTCGGGTGTTTTATAAGAGGGCGAGTCCGGGGTTTGATCTGCAAGCATCCACACTGTGTACTCTTTGATAAACCTCTTTGTCATTGCCGCCCAATCGGTCTTGACATGCATCAGAAGTGACATATACCACATCAACGGCTCACCCATCAGCGAATTACAAAACAAGCTGGTGATCTCTCCTTCATTAAAATCCAAAGGTCCCATGGCCGACAAGTAAAAGTGAAGATGTTCCATCGGATCCTTGTTGCCATTATACTTACTGACCCTCGGTAGCGGACGCTTGATAGATCCGATCTGCATCGCGAAGCGCTCTGCAGTCCTGTCCTCAGCCCTTTGGTACTTTTCTAGAAATAAATCTGATAATCGATCCCAATCATGCTTGCAAGAGTCGGGTAATGAGTGGAACCATCCCAAAGGCTCGCCTATCAGCGAATGGTGGAACCACTGAGCAATCTTGTCCACCCCGAAGGATTCAACAAACATATCGTGCATATATTCACGCAAGTGCACCTCGGGATTCTCTCCGCCACTAAACAGACCCAATTCTGGCATAATAGTCCGAGACGATCCTTCCCCGGTCTCTTTAGCACTATCTTCATCATACGGTGCTCCACCGTCCAACCCTTCATCCATCGGTTCGCCTTCCGGTTCTTCACCAAGGAAGGACACATATAAACCATTTCCTACATTGCTCTTTTCGTCGGAGTCCAACAACTCCTCTTCGCCTTCCTCGAAGGGTTCCATCACTACACTTTCTTTCAGACCGACTCCGATCATGCTCACCCTATGATTAGGCAATGGATTACGCCTAGTGGAAGGGTTCGCTAACGAAGGATCAGCTATCTTCTTTTCTTCAATCAAATCTTGGATCTCGTGCTTCAACCTTTCACAGTTCTCAATAGTATGCCCATAACTGCTATGGAATTCGCAGTATCCCCTAGCTTGTATCTGCGGGGAAGGTGGAACTTTGTTATAAGGAGTAAGAGCTTTCAGCAACCCCTTTTTCTGCAATTGTTCGAAAACTTTTGCGTAGGTCTGATCAAATTTGGCGAACTGCCTCTTTTCGATAGCATTAAGATCAAGCACTTTCACAGCTGCAGATTCTGCACTCGCACTTGGCCCTCCGACACTATATCCAGACTTCGTCCACTTGGTATAAGCTTTCTTTGGTTCTCCGTGCCCCTCAACTGTCAAGGCGCATCTATACATTTGGTTGAAATCGGTAAAAGGCATGTACCGCATCTCATTCTTAATATACGGCAATGTGTTACCGACTACCATTCGGATCTGATCCTGCTCAAGCGGCTTCTGCTTCATAACCACGGCCTTGGCCCTCCACCTTCTTACAAAATCGGAAAAAGATTCCCCAGTCTGCTGCTTAGTGCTCTCAAGCTCCTTCAAAGTGACCTCAAGCATGGTGTTGAAGCTATACTGTGCGATGAATGACTTCGCTAACTCTTTCCAATCTCTCTTCGTCACCATCGGCAATGCATGAAACCATGTGAGGGCAGCCCCCTCAAGATAGGTGTTAAACAGCCCCAGGACTTGATCCTCAGTCAGGATCGTGTGCTTCATTACAGCAACATACTGATTCATGTGGGCAGTGGGATCTCCAGTTCCATCGAACTTTTTCATGTCAGGGAGCCGGAATTTCAAAGGCAAAGTCGTTGCCGATAAACAATTCTTCAAGTTATAAAAGTCCTGACTCCCGGAACTTCCCCCACGTAGATCCTGCACCTCCTGAGTGATGTGTTGCTTCCACTCCTCCTCCTTAGCTTTCTCTTTCTCCAGCTGTTTCCGGATATAATCCTGATAGTCATCCTCATTCCCAAAGCGAGGTCCATCGTTCACCTCATTCTCAGCGTGCTTACTCTTGTCATCCTTCATGGCCAACTTAGCTATCTGGGCCACTATCGCGGCTAACTGCTCATTAATGTTGTTCACAGAGTTTTCCAATCCGGCCACTTTTTCGTCGGTCGCAGACATACTGACGGAAGAATGAGTATACCCGGATGAAGACGAATCAGAAGCCACAATTGCCGATTCAAAACTGTCAATTTGTAGCTGGTCAAACTGCCTAACTAGCCGACTGCTCTCTCAGTACCACAACCGCTTAATGATGACGTCTGCGCGAACGGTATCCATTAGTATGTATGCATGATTTTATATGCATGATTCGTGGTGTGTGCGTTTATTATTTACGGATATATAAGATAAGAAGAACAAACGTTAGTCTAATTACACGTATCACAACATCTCTCTTCCACCCTTATTCCTCCACACACTCGATGGTCCAAGTCTCTTTCCTAGGATTTTGGTTTGGGGCTCACATTGCAGTCCAGGGGACGCGTGATGCCGTCGATTATTGCGGAAAAGTAAATCATTCATCAGATAATACAGTTCGTTTTAACGTATCAGCGTTCAGTGACTAAGATATCGACCAAATGGATTGTCCTATCGGAATAACCCGTCTTTTGCCATTTTGCGAGACGCATTAGTTCGGGTTTTGACTCCCTTTTGAGCGTATCTCAGATTTAGACGCGGTACGAGTTATTCTTCTGGTCCAATCGTTCGTTATTGACAATGACTCGTTCCTTTTTATTCGCGTGGGTTCGTGTCTCGATTTTTGGATTACGATGAGATCTTTTGGATCTATCGAGAAACGTAGCCACGTGTTCATTCAGTGATGAAAGCACTTTTTATTTTAAGGAACGGACTCATCGCGTAACGTGTTTGTTTTTAGCGTTAAGAATCCGTTTGCTCATTTGTGGCTACGTAAAAAGACGACGAGTCTTATTTGAGCGCACGATAATCTTTCGGCTAACAACAACTCTTTATTCCTTCCAATCTACGGGATATATCACCTAGCGTGGTTATAGAAAATCAACGTTTCATTTAATCGCATGCTTATTCGAAGCAGGGATATTACCGTTCTCTTTCAGTTAGGCACGAGTCAAGCAAACATGCGGATCGGGCCATATTTCTTGTAGTTTTGGTAACGGTCGAAATGATCGAGCCATTAATCAAACCCACAGTCTCGTCCATATGGCGCAATTATGCAGTTTAGCTTAATTCGGCTTTATGATTTTAAACGGCGTACATACCGGCTCGAGGCACGTATTTAACGGCATTGGTTCATTTTCTTTAACTACCCTTGGGATGGATATATATCGTAGATACAGAATGACTTTGGTCGTTTGTTTATTTTTGCTTTTCTTTTATTTTCTTAGTCACTTTTACGGACACGTCCATTTCTCTTAAGAACAACATAAGACATAACGTAAGAGCTCGTCTTTTATTCGGAAGGGACAGGCCACGTTTGTGAAACTCTTTACGTTACAACGGGGTCATTCGAAACAGAAATGTTCTTTGTTTTCGTTTTGTCATAATCTCGTTTTATCCCAACCTATTTAAGGAATGTGAATAACGGCTACTGTTAATATAGTCTTTTGAATCGAGATATAACTATCCTTAATACCAAACCGATTCATACTAATACGTGCTTACGTCATAACGCATTTCCTGAACATGTGCCTTCTTCGGGACATTGAAAGGGACCAGGCGGGTTGCACAAGTTCATTCATACGAGATGACTAAGTCGTCTTTAGTTCGAATCGTTTCGATGTTTTGGGGTAGTTTGTATATCGGTTTAAGAGTATATATTAACGTATCGTTTCATTTTCTTTACATATTTTAGGATTAGACACGTATCATGGCAATTTGAAAACACGAACTGATTCATTTATCACATCAAAAATGGTAACGGGTAATCCTATGGCAACTTCTAAGGCTACTATATGCTGACACGGCTGATCGCGGGACCTCACAGGACCGCACAAATTCACCCCTAACGAATGGATGGGGACCCTTTGGCGCCTTACTGTAAGGGGGAACTTACACTAGCCTCTTTCGAGTGACGAATGGACTCTCGCTAGAGGTTTCGCGGAAATTACCCAAAAGGTTTGCAATAATGCTTGTGAATGCATACGAAAAGAAATAATACGATCCGTCCCCGTTAAGGACTTAATACACGCCTTCCGGAATCAAATTTCTCGCTTCCCCAGCGGAGTCGCCACTTGTTAGACGAGGTGCCGCGGCCTAATCTCCCGGGCGGACTGGGGGGTGGACACCTCATGGCGACGTAAGCGGTGATTTGCGCCGAAAGCAACCAATTGTGGAATCAAGCTGCTCGGCAGGACCGGAGCTCGGAGTATGGAAGAGTCGCCACCCATGAATGGAAAAATGAACACCGATCCCTTGCGGGAGACCGGTGAGGGTTCGGGAAACTTAGGTACGAGCCGAGAAGGCTAGCTCCTTTCCGGAGAAAGGCTACTAGGCACCCCAACATCGCCCGGTTATGAACCACCGGCCTCCTACTCAGCGTGTTAGGCGATAACGGACTAATCGCATATTTCTTTAAGTTTAAAATTCATTTGAAACCTTTTCTTTCTCGTTTTGAAACCGTTTTGAGCATATATTATTGAAAGCCATTTTGGTAAAGAATCACCCATTTTGCATAAATTTATAAAGGAGACAGGGGGAGAAGGGAGAATTGATTTATTTTACAGTGTGTCTTATGCTTCGATTCACATGTTAACTCTACATTAAACTCACTCCCCGAAAACGAGTTTATTTACTTGGTTCGTACCTTAATCGCCGTTGGAACGATTTAGGTACGTTTCAAAACCCCGTTTATTTATGTGGCCTCTACTCGAACCGCCGTTGGAACGACTCGAGCGTTTGAAGACGTGGAATAAAGAATTTTAACCCGAAAACGTGGTTAGGCATACAAGTCAATTTACTTTGTACAAATCATTTAAGAACACGATTCAAAACTCTATTATTTACGATTAAAAGCTATTTTAATTACAAGGTTCGCTTAATCCGTCGTTGGAACGGACTAAGGTTTTAAAACATGATGTTTTAAGAAATGGTTTAAAAATGTCAAGAAAACGTTATTTACACTTTAGGAATATCTAGAAAACTTTAAGTTTAAATAAGCAAATTAAACTCTCTTTTTGTGATTTTACTTTCCCCTTTTCACTCAATTAACCTTTAACATTATCATAATTACAACAATAAACCAATTAAACCAAAATTCACCAAGTAAAACACATTTGGAATATATACATATATACAAGAATAAGATAGAAATACATATATACATAGTTTTATCTAAAAATAGGGATATATCTATAAATGAAAATAAGTAAGAAATATTATATGATATAACAAAGAAAGCGAAAAAGAATACTAAATATAATACCTTTTTATTCTAATTCAAAATATGTAAAAACAATGAACCAAGTTTATAAATGGGAAGAATAACATTTAATCTCCAAAATAGTTTTACCCAATGATAACTAACATAATTCAAAAGAGCCAAAAACCATATATATATACATATATACCACTTTATAATATTAAATCCAAACGAATTAAATTTCAGAATGAAATAAATAAATATATAGTACATAATAAATAGTTATAGGATTAAAAAATAATTATTATAAACATATTACACAATAATATACATATATATATAAGTAGAAATGTCAAAAAGTGGAGAAAGGAGGGTAAAAATGGTGATTTTCGGCTTCCAGCATATTACCGACGGAAAATCCGTCCCCAATCTGCTGTTAGTGACAGAAAAGGCAGAATTACAGCAGCACTCCAAAACTTTCCAGATTCGTTCAAACGCTTTAAATTAAATCTAATTCAATCGTTTTGGATCTCCGAACTACCAAAAATGGATCATAGTCTATAACGGAGTTTCCTAAAACGACGTTTTTATTTTAAAACGTTATTCTGAAATATCTTTTCAAAACTTATAATTACAACGTTTTTTAATACCCGAACTACCTTTTAATCGAATCATGGTTCGTATTGGGATATTAAAACGAGGTTTTTTATTTTAAAATAAAACCGAATTTTTATTTAACACGGGATAAATAAATACGGAGAATTAAATAAAACGCGATAAATAAATGAATAACTAAATAAATAAAATTATAACATAAAGATAAATAAAGAAAATAAAATAAATGAAATAAATAAAACGAGTCTAGTCCTCGGATAATACCTCAAGTTCGGTATTGACGGTTGAAGTCGGTTGATTCCACGAATCGTGCTTTTCCGGTGTTTTGTGTGTTTGGTAAAATTTTAACTTTTAGGAAATTTGGAATTTTTAGGAAAAAAAAATATTTTTTCCCAAAAAAAAGATTTTATCTCTCTAAAAATGTTTAGAGTGAGAAGCTCCTCCCAAAAAGTCCTCCTCGAATGCATGGGGATCCGTGCCTTATATAGGCAAACGGATCCCCGGAACTTTGGGCGACGCCCAAAGTCAGTTGGGCGAACGCCCAAGCTAGTTGGGCGAACGCCCAACATGGTTGGGCGAACGCCCAACTATTGTTGGGCGTACGCCCAACTTCAGTTGGGCACGCGCCCAACCAGCGTTGGGCGCGCGCGCCCAACTGACGTTGGGCGTTCGCCCGACAATTGTCGGGTGTCCGCCCAACGTCGCTGGGCGCTCGCCCAACGGCTGCCGGGCACGCCCGCCCAGCGGCCGTCGGGCGTGCGTGCCCCACGGTCGTCGAGCGCGCGCTCCGCGCTGCCGGGCATACGCGCCCAACGGATATCGAGCGTGCGCCCCGCGCTGCCGGGCGCGCGTCCAACTGTCGTCGAACACGCATCGGCTGCCGCTAGGCGCTCGCACCGCATCGCTGAGTACTCGCGAGCCGTCCACTTGACGACCGCGACTCACATTAATTTTTCTTTTCTTATTATATATTTTTGTTTTAAAACTTCCGGAATCAACCGCTTCGACCGTCTTGTTTACAGGTTTTCGTCACAGGTCCTCCGACTCGGTGTCTACATCAGCATGGGATTTATTTTTGTTTGAGCCTTTAGTTTGGCTCTGTAAGTATGTGACATCCTTTTTCAGTTTCTTTGAATCTGATTGAACCTCCGAGACGAACTTGTGCATAATTTCCATGTTACTATGCAAAGCTGAGTTGTCTTGGAGAAGATATCGAAGGTCA
This sequence comes from Euphorbia lathyris, assembly GCF_963576675.1. Taxonomy (NCBI): domain Eukaryota; kingdom Viridiplantae; phylum Streptophyta; class Magnoliopsida; order Malpighiales; family Euphorbiaceae; genus Euphorbia; species Euphorbia lathyris. Next base: position 25,566,025 of record NC_088910.1, on the reverse strand, counting down.
CTAAGTTTGACCTCCTCAATCTCGTCACATCGCCTGCTGAGTGCCTTTATTTTCTTGTTACACTTTTTAGTCAGTGTATATAAATCACTCAGGGCATTAATCATTTCATTTCTAAGCAAGTGTAAGGATGTTACCTCATTTGAGTATTCCTCCTGTTCAGATTCTTCAGAGAGGTCAGCTTGCTCAGATCGAGTGTGGTCAGCAGCGTCATCGGCCATGAAGCATATGTTTGCTGACTCGGTGGCATCAGCTTCAGATGATGTTGAGTCGTCGCTATCACTCCATGTGACCACCATAGCCTTTTTCCTTCCTTTCTTGTCTTTCTTTAGATTAGGGCAGCTTGACTTGTTGTGCCCAGTTTGATGACACTCAAAACACGTGACAGGCTTGGAGCTGTCCTTTTTGTATTTGTCACTCGACTCAGCTTTATACCTATCACCTCTTCTGAATGGCCGCTTGCTATTCTTTTCATTCTTTCTGAACAGCTTCTTCATCTTCCTTGTGAACATGGTCATTTCCTCATCATCTGATGAGTCAGCTTCAGTTGAGTCAGCTTTCATGACAAGTGATTTTTATTTCTTGTCTTCTGACTTTTCTTTTGCTTCAAAATTTTTCATTGAGATCTCATGAGTCAGCAGAGATCCGATCAGCTCGTCGTATTTATATGTGGTCAAGTCTTGGGCCTCCTCTACGGCAGTTTTCTTAGCTTGCCAGCTCTTAGGTAAGCTTTTCAGAATTTTCTTCACCTGCTCTTCTTCAGTGAAGTTCTTGCCGAGCCTCTTTAGCTCATTTATGATGTTGGTGAATCTGGCGTTCATTCCTGAGATGTCCTCATCGTCGTTCATCTCGAACAGCTCGTATAATCTCATATGCTGGTTCACCTTTGACTCATTGACCTTGCTTGTACCTTCGTAGGTTACTTCAAGCTTTTTCCAAATCTCCTGTGCTGACTCGCAACCTGAAATCTTATTGTATTCTGCAGCATCTAACGCACAGTGAAGCATATTGATAGCCGAAGCATTGTTTTGTAAATTTTTAAGGTCATCTTCTGACCACTCTGTTTCACTCTTAACAATTTTCTCATTGTCAACAGTTTTATATGGCACATATGGGCCTTGAACTATTGCAAGCCATGCACTCATGTTTGTGGCTTGAATAAAGTTCTTCATCCTATTCTTCCAGAATGTATAATTAGATCCAAAGAATAGGGGAGGCCGACTAATTGATAATCCCTCTGGGAGTATCTGTGTTGTTTGGTTCCCAGGAAGGAAACGAGTGCTGTTCTCAGCCATTTATCGGGCTCAGCTCAAGATTGTTAAATCTTTGAATAGTGAGCTATATGGCTCTGATACCACTTATTGGTCCCGTGTGATTAGTTCCAAGGGGGAGGGGTTAGGAACTAATATAACTTTTTTCTTTTTAGTTAAGCTGACTTAATATATTTTCTTGAGTTAGTCAACTCAGCTTTGGTCAGCACGACCGATTATAGTGTAAGACAGCTTTAGTCAGATGTTGACTAAAACTATTTTACGTATGAGTTGGGAATTGACACTGTTGAGGTCAACTTCCAACTCAGCACTCTTATTTACTCAGTGTCAGTTTAAGCAATTTTATATGCTGAGTAAATATGACAAGCAACACATACAGATATATATATATATTGAGAGAGAGAGTTAGAAATTACTCAGTACGACTTATCCTGGTTCGGCCTCTCTGCCTACGTCCAGTCCCCAGAATCCCTCCGGGCTTTTTAAATCCAATACTGAGCTCTTTAAAGGTAGAGCACAAACCGTTTACAAGGCAGTTGAATATGCAAGAGTACCTTCCTCTATTCGTCTACTCAACTCCTACTAAGTGCTATAACCCAACACCTAGATTTCTCTACCACTAAGCACTCAACACCGAGTACTCAGCACAACATCTCAATTTTACAATTGATACAAATTGTTCTTTTCAGACGAAGAACACTTTAGATGATTACAGAAAATCAATCTAGCTTTTACACAAGAATAGAAATTTGGAGTAAGATCTCTTTTGGCTTTTGTGCTTTTGTATGTATATACTTTTTGTACTTGTTGTAATCGGCTAATGATCTAAGAATGATCGTGTCTTTATATAGTTGATGTCTGAAGTAGAAATGGTTTGAACTTTGGATTTGTCCGTTGGTTCAAACGGCTTCTTTTTTAGACAAGTTCTGGTCAGCTTCAGTCTTGCAGGCCGATCCTGTCGTCTGAATTCCGCAGGCGTCAGGTTTGTCTTCTTCTTGCAGGTTTTCGTCTTCTTGTGCCAGTTCGTCTTTTAGCTAACGAACGTTTGACCCATACCTCTCAAAATTAGCCTTTGCGTAATTCCAAGGTTTCTATTATTGGGGCAGACAGTTGTCGGAGCTTGTCTTTTAGCAAACGGAACATTCATGCTGTCCTTAAGATCACTCAGCTTGTCTTTGGTAGCCGTTGTTTGTGATTGTTTGCTAGTGCATATACTGAGTTCTCTTTTACTCAGCTTCCATGGTCAGCTTCGTTCTGCAAGACATAGTTCTCGGAAGACTTTCCTACTTTTGATACTGAGTTTCGTTCCACTCACTTTCTTGATCTTTAAGCTTCTGTTCTGAAGATGACTTATCTTCTCTCACGTTGAGTTCCATTCTACTCAGCTTGTGCTGTGATCTTATGCTGACTTCGTCCTGTCTTACTTTTTATTTCTATTTGTATTTATATTTATACTCATCATTGAACAAACATATTAGTACAATTAAATCAAAGCACTTAAATTTAATTGTCCCTTAATCATGGATTAACTTAAATAATTTTGTCAAATCAAAATCATGTGGAAAGGTGTTTCAATACCTATCTGGAATATGATACAAAGAACAATACATGAACAAGGAAGACCTATATGAGGATAAGGGTGGCTATCGATGTGTCCAAACCTTTGAAGCGTTTCAAGAGGATTACAAGAGGTAAGGATGGATGTTCAATTGTTGTTTTCAAATACGAACGCCTTGGGGTATTTTGTTATTTATGTGGTATGCTAGGACATTCAGACAAATATTGTGTATTTTTATTTGAGGGAAAAAGAGACAATGGGGAAAGGGAGTGGGGGGAGTGGCTCAAAGCACCAATAAAGAGGGGAGGGGACCAGAGCGGAGCTAGGTGGTTAAGGGAGGGACGTGAGAGTGATTGGGGGGCAAACCTGTGGCTGGGACATCAAAATTAGGGGGGATTAGGGGACCAATATTGCGAGATATATCAAATGGGCAGGGTAGGGGAGGGTGGAACCAAGATGAGGGAAGGTTTAGGGAGCCGGAAGTGATAATATCAACTACTTTGGGGCCACAACTGAAAATACATAGTGAAGTGGGAGTTGTTAATGAGAGTGAGGGTAGAGAGGAAGATGATGATGAGCAAATACAGGAGAAGGAGGAGGATGAAATTGAATTGCTGGAGGCTAAAAAGCGTAGAAGAGAGGAATCTGGCAGCAACGGGAAGGGTAAGACCACACAATTGGCGGAGAACAAATCCGGTTCCCAAGTGGATGAGGAATGTTCTGGTTTTTCTGGATCGGCGAGCCCCAAGGATGAGGGCCGTCGGATATTATGAATCTGTTAAGTTGGAACTGTCGTGGTCTGGGAAACCACCGGGCAGTTCGTGCTTTGAAAGAAGTAATAAGTTCCCAAAGGTCCGATTTAGTTTTCCTCATGGAAACTTTAGTTGAGGAAAGTAAGATAACAAACATTAGGTAGAAATTACAGTTTGAGGGAAGTATTGTGGTTAACAGACGTGGTAGGAGTGGAGGGCAGGTATGAATGTAACTCTACAAAGCTATTCTGACCATCATATAGATGTGGTGATAACCAATTCTGATGCGACTCAGTGGAGGTTTGTTGGTTTCTATGGCTATGCCGAGCGCAACAGACAAGGGGAATCATGGGCCTTATTACGGACATTGGCTGTTTCATCAACAGTGCTGTGGCTGTTAGTTGGTGATTTTAATTGTATATTGCAGGTCGATGAAAAGGAAGGGGGCGGTATATCCACCTAATTTGATGAGGGAATTTGCACTTGTAATCAGGGACTGTGACTTACATGAACTCAGAATGGAAGGTAGTATGTTTACATGGGAAAGGGGTCGGGGAACTGACAGATGGGTCAGAGAGAAATTGGACAGGGGTTTTGCATCAGAAAGTTGGATTGATTTGTTCTCGGATTATAGCCTTCAAAACAGAGCTGCGGTATATTCGGATCACAATACACTTTGTCTACAATTAGTGCGTCGGGAGAGAGGCAACAGGAGGAGAAAGTTCAGATTCGAGGTAATGTGGACAAAAGAGCAGGAATTTCTTAAGAAGGTCAGGGAACATTGGACGCAGAGCAGGGAACCCACTATTATCAGTAAACTAGACAGCTGCACGAGCATAATGGATAGGTGGGGGAGAAATTTCAATACTAAATTCAAACAGCGGATTGAGAATTGGAAAAGAAAGATGGAGCAGGCGTATGATAGAACTGACCCAACATCAGTAGCACAATATTATTTAGCAAAGCGAAAGCTGAATGAAGTTTTGGAACTGGAAGATACATATTGGAGATAAAGAGCAAAATTATACTGGGTAAGGGACGGGGATAGAAATACAAAGTTCTTCCATGCCAGTGTCAATAGTCGAAGAAAGCATAATTTCATCGCCGGACTAACCACAGAAACAGGTCAGTATGTTGATCACATTGATGAGCTATTGAATCATGTGAGAAATTATTTTTCTACTGTATTCTCTTCATCTAATTCTGTCACTTCTCAAACTTTGGATGTGGTGCCTATGCTGGTAGAGGCGGATATGAATGAGTTATTAACAGCCCCCTTTACTTTGGAGGAATTTACCACGGCTGTATTTTCTATGCACCCTGATAAATCTCCGGGACCGGACGGGCTGAACCCGAAATTTTTTCAAGAATTCTGGGATTTGATTGGGAAGGAAGTGTCGATGGGCTGCATTGAGTGGCTGGAGAGGAATGAATTTCCGGAAAGATTGAATGAGACAATAATTGTGCTAATTCCAAAATGTAATTCCCCTAGATCGCTTAAGGACTTCAGACCCATCTCTTTGTGCAATGTCTTGTACAAAATAATTGCCAAGGTCCTTGCAAACAGGCTCAAGGATGTTCTGCCAAAAATAATTAGTGAGACTCAGTCGACTTTTGTTCCGGGCAGATCTATTATTGATAGTGTACAAGTGGCTTTTGAAGTAATACACTACATGAAGAGGCACAATAGGGGGGGGAATTAGGAGAGGTTGCCCTAAAGATTGATATCAGCAAGGCATATGATAGGGTCGACTGGAGGTTTTTGGAGAAAGTGTTACAAAGAATGGGGTTTGATGAGAAATGGATCTCTTGGATTATGTGGTGTGTTACAAGTGTCAAATACAAGGTATCAGTGAACAATGAGTTGACGGATACAATTATCCCTGGAAGAGGATTAGGACAGGGAGACCCTCTCTCTCCCTACTCATTTATTATCTGTGCTGAAGTGTTATCTAGACTTATATCCTAGGCTGAACGTGATAACATTATCACGGGCTGTAAAGTATGCAGGAGAGCACCGGCAATCACACATTTATTCTTCGCAGACGACAGTTTTCTCTTCTTTGGAGCTAAGGAAGATCAAACCAGGAAAATATTGGAGATACTGAATGTATATGAGCAGGCATTAGGACAGGCTGTGAACCTAAGCAAATCTGGGATTTTTTTCAGTTTAAATATGAAGGAAGAAGTAAGACGAAGCATACAAGATATCCTAAAGGTCAGTAAACCGCTTGATACAGGGCGTTACCTGGGGCTCCCGTCACTGATTGGGAGATCCAAAAGACGGATTTTCATATTTCTGATCGATAGGCTAAGGAAAAAAATTGGAGCCTGGGGTAACAAATTTTTATCTAGTGCAGGAAAGGAAGTGTTAATCAAATCGGTTGCTCAAGCATTGCCAACGTTTTTCATGAGCACCTTTCTACTCCCACTGTTAGTCTGTGAAGACCTGCAGAAAATAATGAATTCCTTCTGGTGGGGTTCAAAGCAGAATGGTAAACGGGGTTTACATTGGTTCGATTGGGCGAAGTTGTGCTATAGTAAGGAACAAGGAGGTCTACGTTTCCGAGATCTTCATATGTTCAATCTTGCCTTTATTAGCAAAGCAGGGTTGGAAACTGATACGCTCCCCGGATACCTTGGTGGGCAAAATCTTCAAAGCAAAGTATTTCCCTGATGATTCCCTACTGACTGCTAAGCTGGGAAAAAACCCAAGTGCAATATGGAGAAGTATATGGAATGGAATCGATATTCTGAAGTTGGGTTTGCGCATGAAAATTGGATCAGGCAGTAAGGTGAGGGTCTGGGATGATCCTTGGGTCCCCAAGCTATCAAATTTTCGTATTAACTCATACTGTATCGCAGGCACAGAAGACATGAAAGTGTCGGAACTGATCAGGGAGGATGCGAGGGCCTGGGATATCGAGAAAGTGAGGGGTTGTTTCTGTGAAGAGGAAGCCGCAGCCATTATGGAAATTATCCTTCCATACCGGGAAGTGGAGGATGAGTGGGTTTGGAGTTGATCGAAGGAAGCTGTTTATTCCGTTAAATCGGGTTACAAAGCGGGTATGGAAGGCCAACACGAGGAAGTGGGTTCGAAGGGATGGAGGAGGTTATGGAAGTTACCGATACCCCCTAAGATGTCGAACTTCTTATGGCGTTTATGTCGCCGGTGCTTGCCCACGCGGAACAGACTCGGCCGAAAGGGGGTTAATATCATTGACGTTTGTCCATTTTGCAGGTCTGAACCAGAAACGGAGGAGCACTTATTCACTCAATGTGGTGCGGCAAAGGAGACATGGAGAGAGGCGGGAGGCATTATTCCGCAGCTGCGAAATGAGGACTTAGCCGACTGGATCCTCACTAAACTGGACGGTGCGACAGCTGACGTGCTGGTGCGAATTGTGATAAGCTTGCAGGTAATCTGGCGGAGGCGAAACCAACTGGTTTGGACAGACACAGTACAGACTATCGCGCAAGGCTGTAGGGACGTGACGGAGATCATTAATGATTGGTGGGCGTTCTGGACGAGCAACACAACAGGTCTGGTTCGCGACGCTCGAAGTAGCAGCAGGTACGGCACCCCCTGGCAACTCCCGCAGCAAGGTTTCGTAAAGTGCAACATGGATGGAGCGATCTTCAAAGATGAAGGGATGAGCGGGATGGGAGAGGTGGTGCGAGATGATCACGACAACTTTATATGCTGCAGCAGCAGCGTGATAGCAGTAATTAAAGAGCCGAAAATCATCGAGGCCCTCGCAATCAGAACGAGTATGTTATGGATGGCGGGATTGGGATACAGACAAGTCCAGTTCGAATCAGACGCTAAACTCGTAGTGGACCACATTAATTCATCAAGGTTCAATCTGTCTGAGTTTGGAGATTTAATTCAAGAATGTGTTTCAATTCTTCGAAGTTATCCGAATTTTAAAATTTCTTTTACACATCGTATAGCGAATGGTGCTGCTCATGCTACGGCTAGACAAGCCCGTTCCAATGCTAGCGATTTTTATTCATCGTCTATGACACATTGGCTCATAAATGCTATTGTTAAAGACGGTATTACGCCGGATTCATGAATAAAGTTTATCATCTTTCTGTTAAAAAAAAAAATACTCCTAAAGTACAATGATTCACTCCAACCACAAAAAAATAATATAAAAAGTTTCACCAAAATTCCAAAACTACTTTTATCACCAAATGAGTTCATAGAAAGTTGGAGAACGCAAAACCAATTTTTTTTTAATTAATTAATTAATTCTTAAAAATTTAATGACATTCCTCAAAAGTTATTTGTTATCATTCATATTATCTAAATTATCTCAAATTCTAGATATAATTTTTAAAACAGTGTTAAAAAATGACCAAAAAATATAAGCGGAAGTAATAAGATCAATATAAAGTCATTTCATTAAAAAATACATAATTTTTATGCTACAAAATGACCAAAAAATAAAATAACATACAATTCATCCTATCTCATCTTGAATTATAAGTCCATTCTATTAAAAAAAAAATTACATTATTTTCTTTTGTAGTATAGTATAGTTTTGTTTGATTTTGCAGATTATTCTTTCTCCTTAATATATGTTTGAGTACACAAACAAATACCTTTTAGAGAAAATTACATTAAAAATCAATAATGTATCAGGATGTTTTATAACTAAAAACCAAATATATTATCAACTAGTTTATACCAATCCATTCGGTCCTAATCAGAAACTGATTTAGGTATCGGAGCGGATTTATTGGACTCCAGGCCCATCTGATCTGCATACTGTTTTGTAGGATCACTACAACGTCGGATTGTCATCATCACGACTAGGACACGTAAGCCAGATCAGATAACAAGTTATCATATCATATGTTTTTTTTGAATCATCTACTTGCATCATACCTGGAATTGTTGGATGCCAAAAAAATCCAACTTATTGAAGTTCTCATACTGGAATTACATGTCGTTTATGCAGCAACATAGACCTTTTTGTTTCAGTTAATTATTATATACTAGCATATAGAACTAATTTGGGCCTTCTCACTATATCTCAGGCCAAAAATACTAGCCCACTTCCTCTTTTTTCATTTTCTTTTTTCTTTTATTCCAAAAAAATAGGTTAATCAAATTTCCATATTAATTAGTTTAATTTTCATTATCCTAGTTTAATGTTTATTCCTTCAAATTGGATTCTCATCAACTCCGTTCCTATTCTCATTACCCTAATTATATACATCATTTAGCTTTAGTTAGTACAATTTAGTTTATTCTAATTGATATAATTAAGTTTGTATATTAATTGTCCTTTTTATACTTATTAGCTTAACTCAATATATATATATATATATATATATATGAAATTACCATTTTATTAAAAATCGTTTTCTTGGTATACATGTTATATATGTTAATTAAATCGGATTTTAATATAAATAAATACATCATCTAGATGTAATATACACAATTTCAAACTAAAATAAACCAATTCGAAATGTTATTTTGAATTAATAAAATTAATTCCATTAGCTCAAATCGATACGTAAAATAAAATTGAATTTTAATTTGATAAATGCAATTACACACGTACATTATATAATATCTGGCGATATCAGTGAGACCAGTTATCTATTACCGATTTTACAATAACCGATGTCAATGAGACCAGTTATCTATTACTTGGTCTTTTGTCTGTCATGCATGTCTGTTGCGATCGATATGGGAGATGACTCCAAAAATCGGAGTCTTCATATTACTAATACCAATTATTCTATTATTGGTTTTCTTTGACTACAGTTAAATTTTAGAGCACTATAGTGTGTATTATTTTAAGCACAACATTTGGGCACCATTTGAAGGGAAAATCCAATTAAGATACTAAAATTATTACAAATTTGATTAACTATTTTTAATTAAAAAAAATATACTGAATACACGAAGTTCCCAAATTTTACATTTTCTTGTTTGGATATATCAAATTTGAGCCCCCACTTTCATTGCATTTTTACATATGTTAATGTATGTTTAATTTATGGCAAATGATATGTACGGCCATTAGAGTTGTATATAAACATTAATTATTCACATATAACAATTAAAAAGAGAATTTTAATTCTAAAATATTTATTTATTTGTATTGGAAATATAATAATCTATTATGAATATATGCATTTAAATATTTAAGCATTTAAGTATCAATAAATTTTATGTATTGAAAAACTAAATGAACACTAATAATAATAAAAAATTGGGTTTTATTTACAGCCCTAAGGGCGGTAAATATCATAACCCTTTATTTATATTAATGCAAACATGTAATAGTTATTTTTTTCTAAAATGCTAGTAATATCATTGCTATTTCTATATTTGCAAGTTTTTCAATCAAAGGTGATGAAAATGACAGATAATTTTTTAGTTTTCGGTTTTCCAACTTTTAAAAAACAAACACTAATATGAATAGTAACAAACCATACTTGGAAATCATATATATGGCCTAATAACTGCATAAAAAAACTTATAAAAGTAAGCCAATAATAATGAATTTAAATTCAAAGACACATCAATACAAATAATTCTCCAAAAGTCTGTCCGAATGAAGGCTATAATCAACACAAATAAAATGCATTCGAGTCAGTTTTAGAATCCGTTTGTTTTACACGCTATTTGCTGTTTTCTCCGGACGGGATAATGGGGATAGCGTGTAAAAATTTGTTCATTTGCTTCTTTGTGTTGATTTCGTTCTACACTCCTGTTGAAGGGTCAGATAGGGAAAGCCTTCTTTCTATCAAATCCACATTTAAAGATTCACATTTTTTTTCTTTATGGAACGAGTCGACTCATTACTGCAAGTGGGCTGGTGTTCTTTGCGAACAAGATCGTGTTATTTCACTCAATCTTTCTGGTAATGCACTCGTTGGAAGACTACCAACTGAACTCGGCGAGTTAACTCAGTTGCAATACCTACACTTAAACAACAACAATTTATCAGGTTCTCTCCCTGTAACTCTTTTCCAGAATCTTTTATATTTGACGTATCTGGATGTGTCCAACAACTCATTCGCCGGTCCAATTCCACCGGAAATCGGTAACCTCAAAAACCTCACTGAACTATACATCTGGAAAAACTTATTTTCCGGTCAGTTACCACCAGAAATCGGGTCTCTTCCACGGCTTAAAACCCTCTCAGCAGCAAATTGTTCAATCACAGGCCCATTCCCTGAACAGATATCTAAACTCAACTCACTGATTGTGTTTGACATATCAAATAACCCCTTGAAGTGTTCAATTCCAACATTTTTAGGGAAATTGCAGAACTTGATGATATTAAACCTAATGTCATCTCAGCTTAATGGCTCCATACCTCCTGAGCTCGGGGATTGCAAGAGTTTGACTTCATTGATGCTTTCTTTCAATTCCCTTTCTGGGTCTTTGCCGGAACAACTTTCTAAGCTTCCGATGAGTACTTTCACTGCTGATAGTAATAAACTCTCCGGGCCATTACCGTCTTGGCTGGGGAGATGGAATAAAATTGATTCACTTTTTCTAGACAGTAATGAGTTTTCCGGGAAAATACCGCCTGAAATTGGGAATTGTTTGGCACTCACAGTTCTCATGTTAAGCAACAACAAATTGAGTGGGGAGATACCAAAAGAGCTGTGTGATTCAGGGTCAATTAGGCAGATCAATCTTAACGGAAACAACTTATCTGGTTCGGTTGATGCTGTATTTTCCAAGTGCACTAATTTAACCCTCTTGAATCTAAGTGCTAATCAGATTAATGGCTCCATACCAGAGCTTCCTAATTTGTTGAGCCTCAGAATTGACAATAACAATTTTCAGGGTCCAATTCCTATAAGTGTATGGAAATCAAGATTGATGGAATTATCAGCGGCTAATAACAAATTGGAGGGTTATCTTTCTGAAGAAATTGGGAATGGAGTTCAATTGGAGATTCTGGTTCTTAATAACAATTCGTTAATCGGAAAAATCCCCAAGGAGATTGGGAATCTGATCAATCTTTCTGTTCTCAGTTTGAACTCTAATCTGCTGGAGGGGACTATTCCAATTGAGATTGGAAATTGCTCTGAGTTAACTGCATTGGATTTGGGGAATAACAAATTCAGTGGGGAGATTCCGGAGAAAATTGCAGATTTAGATCAGTTACAGTACTTGGTTCTTTCGCACAATAATTTATCTGGATCCATTCCTTCAAAGCCATCTTTGTATTTTCGATCGAGGATTATACCTAAGTGGAGATATACTCAACATCTTGGAGTATTTGATCTGTCTCATAATATGTTGTCTGGTTCAATTCCTGATGAATTGGGGAATCTTGTGGGTGTAATTGATCTTCTGCTTAACAATAACTTGCTTTCTGGTGAAATTCCAGCATCTCTTTGGAAGCTACCAAATCTTTCGACCTTGGATTTATCCGGGAATTCTTTTTCCGGTTCCATTCCTCCACAGATCGGGTTCTCTCGTAAGCTTCTTGTTATATATATATATGGAATATTACCATCCCTCAAACTTTAGGGGGTTTACTTTAATTATTCATTCAATTTTAATAATATTTATGAGCATTATTTTATTGAATAATAATTATTGATTTAACAAAAATAATTATTTTATTAATTGAATAAATATTAGTAATTTTATTAATCTATTTAATTTGATCTAAAAATTTGAATGAAGTAAAGAAAACGCAAAATATATAACATCAATAGTATATATTAGAAAAAAAAAACGGATAAGTTTAATGCATTAAATTAGAACGATAACATGCATATATAATTGAAAGAGTGATATTTTTCAATTATCAATCAATAAGGTTGTTGATTCTAGAACCTTCACAAATGTGATCTACCATATCCAATTTGAGCTCACCATATAGTACTATATCACGGATCTCCGTATTTATTGCGAGCTCGTGCATAAAATCCAGAATATTTCCATCAATGAAGTAGAGAACTTTTCACAAAAGCAATTTATTCGGGATATATATATATATATATCACTTGTGAGGTAGTATCCTATTTTTATACGTCTTTTGTTAACATTGAATTGAATTAATGAGCTATTCCTTGGTAATTTGTCCTTGAAAAAATTCGATCTATTCAAAACATTTAGGTCGTTGTTTGTCCCGCCGAAAATACTTGTGTCACATCCACATATCTACTGAAGTTACTGCTTGGAGCATGAACCTTAGACATCCATGATCTCGTTAATGTATTTCCTTTTCTATACAACTGGACAATTCTTCCACTACCAATGAATGCAGTCAAGACTGCTAAGCATACTAGGAAATCTTTGGTGTTTCTCATGCATGTGAATCAAACACTATACGTCAACATCATTAGGCCTCCTTATATACGCAAGCCAATACACTTCGATAATAGTAGGATAAAAAAAATTCAACCAATTGTAAAGTCGTACACTCGCTAATTTTGATGTATTCATCGAGAGCATCAGTGAGGGATCTAGTTTTCATCCGCCTCCACCATTTTGATCATCCACAAACAGTGTGCCAATAATTCATCATTTTTATCCTAAGACATTTTAGTATGAGATTGTGATGTTAGTCTACTCGCAAATATTGCAAGATTGTGTTGGTTTTGACAATTGTGAGGTTCTACAAAGATAAATTTCATATGTATAGAAGGCTAAATTATTATAGTGAATGTTTTACTGTCTAAAGACAACTTATATGTCAGGAGTCACCATAAATTTTAATAATAACGTCATATTGACTGCTTTTTCAAAAGTGTTCGAAAAATCTTGGGGACAACTCGTATGTCAAGTGTCACCACAAATTCTAAAAAATAACTAGTATTTTGAAAATCGGATTGGACCGTCTGGTTCGACTGCGAACCGATCAGGTCTTCGATTCGGTTGATGTTGGTTTAGACGAAGCTCTAAAACTAGTTAAAGGGTGCAAGTTATGAAGCACTAAAACTAGTTAAAATATCCAATAATCAAACAAACAAACATGAAAGAGAAGAAATGACCCTCTTAACAGGTGCTCTAGTAACAATCTAACTTTTTTACCAAAATTTCTACTATGTCCCAAGGCGTTCAGATGTTGTCCCTATCAAAATTTATTCAAAAAAAAAAAAAAAACAATCGGGGAATAATGTAGAATGACTCATAACTTTAGTTTCTTCAAATACATTAAATTTCATACTTTTCATAATTACTTTTTTTTATTATATAAATTCGAATTAAAATAATTTCAATATATGCATGCGGGCTAATGGTTGTGAGCGACCTATGGTAAAGCAAAAGACTTTATTTAAGGAAATTACTCTATTTATTTATTTTCTGAAAAGTAATGTTTTAATATAGTGTAATATTAATTCTTATTTGTTGTTAGGGTTTGAAATTTAATAATTGCATGAATCTTATAGTACATGGATTGAGAGTAGTAAACAGTTCAACAAGGTTTCTATCAGTACCATAATGTAGTAATCTCAAAACTTATAATTATTAAACGTGAAACAAGCCCTAATACAATTATTAATGGTGCTTCTTTAAGGACTCGGTTATCTTTATACTTAGGGTCTGTTTGGGTCAGATATTAGCTCATAGTTGTTGCAGTATAGCTGTTTGCAGTTAGCTAGTAGTTGTTTGCTGTTAGCTAATTGATAATTATTAGTGTTTGGTAAATTTACAAAGAGTTGTTGCTGTTAATATATAGAAAGACGAAAATACTCATTATTTAATAATATAAAGAACATCTACGAATATTGATAAAAATAATCCAAATAATAAATAGTAAAAGTTTAATAATTATATGAATGTCTATATTATTATTTTTCAAATGCTAACATAAATAAATGTAATGTCTCAAACACTATTTTTAAATTTGATGAAACCATGATATATTTTATCAAAGGCAAATGTATAATTCGTTGGAACGAAAAAAAATAAAAGAATGATTCTATATATCAGGTTATTAGTAACAAGTTACCATTGATATTTTTTTTTTAAATACCCAAAGTAAATAGGAATAAAAATTGGGCTAATTTTGTCAAAAACTAAACAGCTAAAAATAGCGATTCGTGAAAAGCTTTAAATTGGAGCTTTTCGTAAACGGCTCCTATTTGCTCCGAACCGCTAACCGATGCAGTTTTATAACCATGACCAAACACTATACTATTAATGGTTTGATATACAACCGCTAAACGCTCCTGCGAAACGCTACAACAAACACTCTCTTAGACAACTGTTTAAGCATATTTTATTAGCAGACTCAATATATTGAGGAAAAAGTAAAATAGCACAGCCGAATTTGAAATAAATAAATAAATAGGCTTCAATCAAATGAGTGTTGGTAGCTTAGAAACTTTTGAAAGCATTAACATTCATGATTATTTATGCTATTCTTTATATGAACTCCGTTATATCGAAATTATCATCTTTTCAATTTCCCTTTTACATTTGTACATACCAGAGCTCTATAAAACCCAGAGGAAAGATTTATAGAACAACTATCTACCAGAGCTCTATATACTTTACGGAATTCGGTGTTGGGCAGTTAAAAGACACACTACAAGAAAAAAAAACGCTATCACTGACGAAAGAATCTGTCGGTGATAATAAAAATTGTGTCGGTGATCATCATCACGACGGAAGACCGACGCAATCTGATGTGTCGGCGTTGACCTCGTAGGTAAGCCGCTGCGACAATTTTTTACCAACACAACAAATCGCCACACAATTTCGGGTCGGTATTTTGTGTCGGAAATGCCGACTACCTTTAGTCGGTGACTCCCGTCGGACATTCCGATAACATTACCGACCTATATGTGTCGGTAATGTATTTTTCAAAATATTTATTTAAATAATTCACCGACAGCAACTACAAATTGCAAATGCTTCCGTGGGCGAGGAATTAGTTTCCAAATTCAAATTACAAGGCTTAGAAATAAAAAAAAATAAAATCATATATTCAGCAAAAAAAAAAAAAAATCTTTTTGATCAATTAGTATTATCATGACAGCAACTATAACCCATAAGAAACTCAACCCCAAGTTTTTAATTAATTAGCATTATCTTGATAGCAACTATCAGTTAGCATTATCTCCTATTCAAATTCAATTAGTAAGACATAAAATTAGTGCTAAATAATCCATGTGAAGCTGATTAATCAAATAATATCGCTAAGTTTCACCATATCTTACGTTAAAAGCTACTCAGATCTGAAAGTTTTATTTTAGTTAAAAAAATCAAACTAGGTGACAGATGAGGAGAACACCAGAAGAACAAAAGTAACCCGATTGAGTAGGAAAGGCAGAAATTGAATTGAGATTGAGTGCATAAACATAAAGAAAAATGAGATCGAACAATCAATATCACACCGAATAAAAAGGGTGTTGTTAAACCCAGCCCCAAATTCCCACCCCTAGCCCCGTGAAAGGACGAAATTACCCTTTCATGGGTTTTGGGGAGGAAAAATCTATTTTTTTGCTCTCCCGACACGCGGGTATGTGGATATCAAGCCTCACCGCGTGGTCGGGCGTGATAGCCCCACGCCTCACCGTGTGGTCGGGCGTGATCTCTACACGCCTCACCGCAAGGTCGGGCAGTTGGCTGTCACGTCCGACCACGCGGTGAGGCGTGGGGCTATCACGTCCGACCACGCGGTGAGGCGTGATATCCACACGCCCGCGTGTCGGATGGCAAAAAAAATAGCTTTTTAACCCCGTAAATAGTTCGTTAAACCCGTAAATAGGCCGTTAAACCCGTAAATAGGCCGTTAAGCCCGTAACTACAGAATTGTACTTAACAAATAAAATTTAAAAACATAAAAATTAAAATAAACATTAATAAACATAAACGTAAAAGAGTAAATATAATATCTACAACAAAAAGTGTTTAAATGTATGAATTTCTACAACAAAAAATCAGCTCGCCCGACACTACACATCCATAAACTCATCCATCTCCCTCTTAATGCGTGGAACATCCTCGTCAGATCGGTGGGTAGCCGATAGTTGGGTGACACGCCACAACCAGCTAACCCACTGCAAAAAAAAAAATTAATAAATAAATATTAAAAATTAAACACATATAAACTAATACTAAATAATAATATTAAATAATAATAAACTTACAAATTTGCTGTTGGCGCGAGCATGCTGTACCGGTCCAGCCTGTGGTACATGAAGGAGATGGGGATGCGAATATCGCCTATACCAGTCCATATAAGCAGGATCACAGGCAGTGGGATCGTATCCAACTGGTCGGCATCTCCTCCGATCAATGCCCCGAGCCGATGGAAATCTCCGCCAGGTATCCTCAACTGTGACTAAGGAATGCGTGAGCTTATACGCTATAGATCTCCATGGTCGTACTACTTTATCAGGTCTAATACGCTCGGTTGGGATAGGCTGAGTATATCCGACCTGTCGCAGCGCTCGATCGGGCATATACGGCTCGACGATGTCTCTACACCGTATCCAACCGGCGTATACTCGAAGCCGATCATCATCGGGGACAGGACCATAAGGCAACCACGTCACGTGAAAAAAAATAATACTCAATAAAAAATAATAATATACTATAAATAATACTTACATTAATTCTAAAATTTTATAAAATACCTCTGCCGCCGTCATACGGTCCAGCTGCCCACGTATGGTATCTAGTCGGGTGGTCGTCTTGCCTGGTACCCCGACCTCCCATCTCAGTGCACGGGCATGGTTGGCTGGGATCAAGTGAGCTCCTCTATGCGGCCGGAACACCGGAAAATACTCGTATATCCATGCCTGCAGTAGGGTCAAACATCCGCATATACCTGAACAGTCTCCTTTGCTCGCTATCCCCAGCTGCCGGTACAACATGGCTAGTGTAGCAGACCCCCATGATAGTCCAGCTGCCCCACTGACACCGCTGTAAACCTCAGCAAGATGGGCCGGCCTAATCCTATCTCCACTCTTGTCAACAAACAGAGTGGATCCAAGCATAAGCCACATCCACGCTGTGGCCCGAGTAGCGTCATCCCTACCCTCGGTGAGAAGCCCCTGTACATCCCCAACAAATACACCTCCACCACCCCATAAATGTCGGGTCGGCAACAGAAGCTCAGCCTGACTCACCCCAAACATCATCATGCACATGGCATGAAGCCCGTCAGTAGGGGGAGACTCGGACACCATCGGACCGTCAATCGGGATCCGAAGAATCTGCCACACATCATGCAGCTGGATAGTCATCTCCCCGAACGGCATGTGGAAGGAGTTCGTATCGGACTGCCACCGCTCCACGAACGCAGTCAATAGCGGAGTGTCGAGGTTCTTAAACATGGCCTGTGGAAGGTGAGACAAACCAGTCTTCTCGATCATCTCCCTCAGCTGTAAAATGACACATATACAATTACTGAATGTTTTTTATGTTTATAGTTAAAAATACAAATTACAATAAATGTTGACACACTATATACTAAAATATACTAAATTATACTAAAATATACTAAATTATACTAAAATTATACTAAATTATACTATAATTATAAAATTATACTAAAATATACTAAATTATACTAAAATATACTAAATTATACTATATTAGAATATAATTATAAAATTATAATAAATTATACTAAATTATACTATAATTATAAAATTATAATAAATTATACTAAAATATCCTAAAATATAACTAAATTATACTAAAGTTATACTAAAATTATAAATATACTAAAATATACTAATATACTAAAATATACTAATATACTAAAATTATACTAAAATTATAAAAAATACCTGTACTCGCAAAACGACCTCCTACGCGCTGGGTCGGCTGTCTCCCCGGGGTCGGCTGCTCATCGCTCTCCTCAACCTCGCGATCATGTGCAACTGCAGACTGTCGCACTGCTCGGGCTGCCACATCCAGGTAGTCCTGAAAAGAATCGCTATCAGGCTCTCTGTCATCATAATCGGTCGCCCCCTCCGATCCATCAATATCGGGCTGCTCCACAGTCGATCCCCTCCTCAACTGGTCCGTCGCAGCCCCTCTCCTCCTACGACCGGAAAAATCAATACCACGCAATCTCGTATGCCGTGGTGTATCATCCTCGCCGTCCATATCTAGACGACGAGCAGATGACGGGATGGATTTCCCACCCCTAGTAGGCCGCTCCGTCTACAAAAAAAATTACACTAAATTAATAAAATTGTAAATAATGTAAATTATACTAAATTTATAAAATTATGCTAAAATACTACTAAATTAATACAATTGTAAATAATTGTAATTATACTATAATTATAAAATTATAATCAATTATACTAAAATTATAATCAATTTATACTAAATTATACTAAATTTATACTAAATTTATAAAATTACCCTAAATTAATAAAATTGTAAAAATCATGCTAATACTATACTAAATTTATACTAAAATTATAAAATTACACTAAATTAATAAAATTGTAAATAATGTAAATTATACTAAATTTATAAAATTACGCTAAAATACTACTAAATTAATACAATTGTAAATAATTGTAATTATACTATAATTATAAAATTATAATAAATTATACTAAAGTTATAATCAAATTATACTAAATTAAACTAAATTTATAAAATTACCCTAAATTAATAAAATTGTAAAAATCATGCTAATACTATACTAAATTTATACTAAAATTAAACTAAAAATATAAAATTACACTAAATTACTAAAATTTTAAATAATATAAATTTTTATGAAAAAACAACGTGGGCGTAAGGGAATCATGCCCGAACCACTGATCGGGCGTATGAACATCACGCCCTATCAGTAGTGCGGGCGTATGAGCATCACGCCCGATCAGTGGTTAGGGCGTATGCGTATCACGCCCTACCATTGGTACGGGCATGTGGCTATCGCGCCCGTGCCACTGGTTGGGCGTGATACTCATACGTCCGAACCGCAGATCGGGCGTGATTCTCACACGCCCGACTGCGATTCCGGCGAATTTATACAAACACCCCATAGATTCGTTTCGAACTAAAAATCAACGAAATAAAGCGGTAAATCTTACCACTTCAGCTTTTCCTTTACGGTTTCTGTCACCATCCATGATTCGGTTCACTAATTTGTCCGGATTTGAGCAAAAATCGTATAGGGTTCTTGAGAGGTTTTGGGTTTTTTCAAATTTAGTGCAAATGGTAGTTCGGGTAATTCACGGGGCTAGAAGTATAAATTAGTGGCTAAGTTTAGTAACCCACAATAAAAACTACATAACAAGCTTGATTACACAAAGAAAAATGAGAGAACTATTGAAAAGAAAAACATCACCAACTAACTAGATGCTTCTAGACTAAATTAGAGTATAAAAATCTAAGATATTTATCTTAGTTTGTGGTTACTTTTATTGACTAAAAATGTGGCTAATATTGTTCCACAAGTTACATTTTCTTTGTGGTGATTATTTGTTGGATCGCCGACATATGAAGACTATAAATAGGGATGAATGTCTTCGTTGTATGTGTAGAAAAAAAAAAGAGTGTGATAGGTGAGTGAGCATATAAATTAGATAAAAGGGTATAAATTGTGTGTGAGTGCGTAGTAAACTTTAGTAAGGTTTTAATTTTCCTATTAATTAATAAAATAATCTATTTTCAATTAATTCCTCCACCTACAATTCAATAAGTGGTATCAGAGCGGGCGGTCAGGGATTGGTACGTGATCGAGTGCAAGCAAGCGGTCAGGGACTGGGAGTCGAGTGCTTCGAAAGTTCGCGATCCGAGATCGTGGTGGTACGAGGTATTTTTAGCACGCAGTCCGGGACTGTGGAAATTATTAATCGGCGACCAAACTTATTTGGTTAATTAAAGGAGATAACAAAGTCGTCATGGCAGACATGTCTACCTCAGTAAGCACTCTGGAAAAACTCAATAATAATAATTATAGTACTTGGAATACTCGTATGCAATTTTATCTGCTCGGCCAAGATTTGTGGAAGACTGTTGGAGGAAACGAAACAACGCCTCCGACGGAACAAAATGACCTTAAAAAGTGGAAGGTCAAGTATGGTAAAGCTATGTATGCTTTATCAATTTCGATGAAAGACGAT
Source organism: Euphorbia lathyris (assembly GCF_963576675.1). Taxonomy (NCBI): domain Eukaryota; kingdom Viridiplantae; phylum Streptophyta; class Magnoliopsida; order Malpighiales; family Euphorbiaceae; genus Euphorbia; species Euphorbia lathyris. The sequence goes on along the minus strand of NC_088910.1, from coordinate 25,545,389 downwards.
TTGATGCAACGCATGAAGGATGCCAAAACCCCGAAGGAAGCATGGGACACTCTAGCGGAATTATTTGCAAAGAAAAACGATGCCAAGCTCCAACAACTCGAGAATGAGTTACTGTCAGTCTCGCAACAAGATATGACGGTGGGTGAATATTTTACTAAAGTTAAAACTTTATGTAAAGAAATTTCAAAATTAGATCCAGAAAATAAAATTACTGAAACGAGAATGAGAAGAATTATAGTCCATGGGTTGCATCCTGAATTTAACACTCTTGTCACAGCAACCCGTGGATGGACTAAAGAGCCAAATTTAAATGAATTGGAAAATATTTTGGCTAATCAAGAGGCCCTAGACAAACAAATGTCTAAGGTCTCAGTGAACGATGAAGACAAAACTCTTTTTAGTAATAAAGAGCGAAAGGATCCAAAAACCGCGAGATCGAGATTCGAAGAAAGATCTAAAAAAGAAAGATGGCAGAAAAATCCACAAAGAAGGAGTTGGCAATAAGGGGGAGCTCACCACAGTCACAACCATAATGAAGAAGACGAGAAGACATATCGACGAAAGAACAACCAGTGTTATGTTTGTGGCAAAAGAGGTCATTATGCATGAGATTATTGGTACAAGAAAGTAGAAGGCAACGTCGTTACATCCACACACACTCAATAAGAAAGGGAAGAAGAATGGAATTTCTAGGCTTCAAGTGCCATGCATGGTAAAGTCGGTGATATGTGATCTGGTCACATCATCTATAACAGATGGAAAGAAAGAGCAAGGATTTGCTGCTAGGCAGCAAGAGGAGAAGAAACCAGTGAGGCGACTTGATTCCGTTCAGCTCATCAATTCTGTACGGATCATTGAAGATCTAGGTGGTCATGAGGAACCACTCAAGGAGCGTTCTAATGAGGAAAGGAACAAGAGATATGTTCGAAAGGAGTTACCAGCTTCATGCGAAACGCCACCAAACAAAGGAGAGATGAAGCATCAACAGCAAGCAATGATAAAGACGATGTCACGAAAAGGGAAGATGGTGAAGACTAAGCCAACAGGTTCACCAAAATGGTTGTCACCCAAGGAGAGGGTGAAGTCTACGCTAATGCAGATGCCTAAGGTTTAGAAGCCAAAGCAGATAGTGGAGCACAAGACGAACATAACTAAAGGTGGAGTTGTTACGTTGAGAAAATGTAAGCAAGACGCTTATAATCAACAAAGGTTCACCAAAAAGGCAATCATCAAAGAGATAGTACTGCTGGAAACTTTAGTCGAGAGCTTGAGAGAATTGGTTAAGCTAGAAAAGACTTGCCAATATTGGTTAAAGAACCAACGATGAAAAACAAATAGATATTGTAATCATATATCAAGGCGAAATCATCAAAGAGATAGTACTGCTGGAAACTTTAGTCAAGAGCTTGAGAGAATTGGTTAAGCTAGAAAAGACTTGCCAATATTGGTTAAAGAACCAACGACGAAAAACAAATAGATATTGTAATCATATATCAAGGCAAAGTTGGTCGAGGAAGACCAACAAGAACAAGTATCGGAATCCCAATGGTGTGAAAAAATCCGATCATGTCGAAGGGAACAAAGAGAAGCATGAACATATCGTTTTTGGTAAGAGAATGCAAGTGATCGAAGAAGCTACTATAAAGGAGCCTACGACATATGGAGAAACATTTTCAAGCAAGGAACGGAGAGAGATTACTAAAGAAAATTTTCAAAACTAAACTTTGGAATAAGAACGAAGTACGAAATATTGAAAGTTGGTGCTAAGTGGGAGTATTAAAAGAAAAACATCACCAACTAACTAGATGCTTCTAGACTAAATTAGAGCATAAAAATCTAAGATATTTATCTTAGTTTGTGGTTATTTTTGTTGACTAAAAATGTGGCTGATATTGTTCCACAAGTTACATTTTCTTTGTGGTGATTATTTGTTGGATCACCGACATATGAAGACTATAAATAGGGATGAATGTTTTTGTTGTATGTGTAGAAAAAAAAAGAGTGTGATAGGTGATAGAGCATATAAATTAGATAAAAGGGTATGAATTGTGTGTGAGTGCGTAGTAAACCTTAGTAAGGTTTTAATTTTTTTATTAATAAAATAATTTCTTTTCAATTAATTCCTCTACCCACAATTCAACAAGAACCACTATTAATTTTATAGATTTCGTTAAAAAAAAACAGAGCAATTGATCAGAAAATGAACTCAACCAATCTTGCTTGTAGATGAATTGGGGGAACTAGGAGGAGACTTTGGTGCATCTTCAGGATTGGAACAATTTGTATGACCACTTACCTCTAGATATCTACCTAGGAGGAGTGCTTCAGTTCCTGACTCGAAATGAAAACAACATCACATACTCATAATCATTTCGCAAGAGTTTGAAGAATCGGAAAGATCTAAGGTTTGGGCAGGTTTTGAAATTGGAGAAGTCATGGGGTTACCAGCGGTAGTGATGGAGGCCACAAGACCAATAGTTGAAACGGAGAAATTAGATTTTCATTTTGACTTTTATATTTGGTCTAAAAGATTTGGTGTCTTAAAATGTTAGGAACTTTTTTCTTCCTCGTAAAACTTATAAAATTAGTCGCTTTTTTATTTACAATAATGACAGTGATATATAAATAGTGTCATCTGATAATAATGGACATTTTGGATTAAAATCAGGTTTTTACGGGATGATAGATGTGTGCCATCATAAAGCTATATGTAATTTGAGGTTATTTGCATTTAACCGTTCAGATGACAAAAATTTAAAATACTGTCGGAAAAAGTAATTAGATGACAGGAAAAAATATTTGTCATATATCTTATGTTATGTGAAAAGAAAAATGACGTAATGTAATATTTTGTTTTCTTTACTTTAATATAATTTTTGTATTATTAATATTAAGTTATTCAATAAATATTATTAAATCAAAAGGAGGGTTAAATGTACCATTAGTCAATGTATTTATATAGTTGTCTCAAAATAGTCATTCAACTTCAATTTGTTTCAATAAAATCACTTAATTTTGAGTTCTGTCTTAATTATGTTACTTTGCCGATTTAAGTGATTAAAATGCATCGAAATAATAACATAGTGACACGTCAACATAAATCAATTCAGATTTCTGACCAAAACGAAACGTGATAACCACGTGTCGGTTATTTTTATGAAAAAAATTTTGTTTTTTTTTTCTATAAAAATAACTGACACGTGATAGCCCAATGACTTATATATGGATGTCATATGTCATTTTGGTCAGAGGTTTGAGTTGACTTATGCTAACGCGACACCTATGTTATAATTTTGGTGCTTTTTAATCACTAAAATCGTCAGAGTGACCTAATTGAGACAAAACTCAAAGTTGAGTTATTTTATTGAGACAAATTGAAGTTAAATGATCATTTTGAAACAGTCGTATAAGTTCATTGACCAATGGTACATTTAACCATTAAAAGGAGTAACCAGCATTTTTTATTTTTAAAAAAGAAACCAACATTTTATTCTCTTTTCAAAAAGTTTACTTGTATTTAAATTTTAAATCTTACTAAAATTTAAAAGTCTAATAGATTTTATAATTTAAATTAAATTAAAAATATATATTTTATTATATTTACATATATATTTCTATAGGTTTTTTTTATGGAACATTGATAACTTGCCGAATTTGATTGGGTGATTCTCGTAGTAATAACCTGCAAAACAAAATCGGAGACAGGATCTCCGAGAAAACTCTCCGACGATCAAATCAGTTTTATATGGAATTTAGTAAATCGATAGTCGTGTATATAGGAAAAGATGTGAAAAACTCCCTCTCTCCTAGCTTCCTTATTTCTTTTATAAGCACCTTTAGGTAACCGCCCTCGGCGGTTACTCCTCCTGTGCCACGTCCTCCACGTAGTCATGTACGTGGTCCCTTATAACCGTTTTCTCTGAATGGGTGGTTTTAGTGTATTTATTAGGATTCCGGGCTTTCCTTTATTAGGAGCTCATTCAACTTGAACCATGGGCTTAAGTTATCGTGGGTTGGGCCCGTGTTTTGGATTCGGCCCAGTTGGCTTCGCGAATCATCAAACATATATATTTTTATGTTTAATTGAAGAGATTTTTATTATATATATATATATATATATATATATATATATATATATATATATTATTTATAACGTCATCTAGTTTAATTAATTCGAATTAATCAATTAAACTCATTTAATTTCTGATCCAATTATCAATCCGGTTGGACTTTAAAACATTGCTCCAAACATGCATTTTTTTTTTAATCTAAACTGGCAATATCATTAAAATTTCTATATTTGCAATTTTTCAATTAAATGTAACGAAATTGACACTGTTTCAGTTTTCCATTTTCCAACTTTCAACTGAAATATAGAAAATTTCAACTCATAAGTAACTATATGAATAATAATAATAATACCAGATTAAATCCTTTTTTGACCAGACTTGGTAATCATACATATCGTCTAATAACTAATAACTACATTAATAAGCTTATAAGCAAGTCATTAATAATGAATTTAAATTCAAAGACACATCAACACAATTAATTCTTCAAAAGTTCTTCAACAAGGAAATCCCAAGAGGTTTGAATTCTAATTCCAGAAATATTTTATGCTAGTTTTGTTTGGAGGATCATTTACTCTACAATTTTTTTTTTTTTTTTATTTATCAAATTGAGCTACCCACCATGTATAAGAAAACTTGTTTGTTTTAAATACTATAAAATCAAGACATATTTAACATTCATTGCCACAAGCTAATTTTATAGTTTTTTGGATTAACATTTAGCGTTTCATTCCAACCGCAGAAAATATAGTGTTTGATTAGATTTATATAAAAACACCATATGCTATAATTTTTTATAGAAACAATGGTGTTTTTTTTTTTGGCTTTTTATGAAAAAGCACGACTAATTATATCTATTTGATATTTATAAAATTAAAATCATACATAGTGCAAAAAAAATATCATCAATCATGATGATTATTTAGTCCAGATTCTGAAGAAGTAGAGATCTTTTGCACCTTATTCAATTCTTTTGGCTACCGTTGTAAATGAGCTGAGCCGCTCATGAGCGGTTCGGTGGTCAGTTCGATACAAGTTCGGTTCGGCTCGATTTGTAAACAAGTCGTTTATGAGCACGATTTACTGGCTCGGTTCGTAAACGACCCGAGCTTGAGCAGGCTAAAGCTCGCGAGCAGATTCGATTAGAACATTTATGAATAAATTTTAGTTTTGTAGAAAACTATATAGTTTTGTGTTAGTTTATAAATATCTAAACTTAATATTATTTCATTTGATATTAGATGAGTTCGTTCACAAACATAATAAATGAGTAATAGACGAACTATTTGTAAGCATCTTGTTTATTTATTCACGAACTTTGCTTGTGAGGTTGTTTATGTACACAATTAAAGAGTTATTTGTGAGCAAACTTCACAAATATAATTAATAATTTACTCACAAATAATTGGTTAGATAATTTTCTTAATGAACAGAGTCCAAAGAGGATTTTGGACTCGAAACTCGTTGAGCAAGCCAAAACTCGGCTCGAGCTCAAACTCGTTAATTTTATAGCAAGCTCAACTCGGAACTCGTTAATTTTATAGCCAGCCGAGCTTGAGCAGGTCAAAGCTCGGCTCGGCTCGATTACAACCCTAGTTTTGGCCCTAAATATAATTTACAAACAAAAACAGATTCTACGAGGGGTGTTTTTGAGATAAAATTATCGTTTAATAGAAAGATTCAGTCACGTGATACGCGTGTCGTCCTCTAACAAAAAAAACTACATTTGGTATTTTGCAGTTTCGCCCGAGGAAAACGAACAAGCAACACTAGAAATATGAAGTTATGAAAATGGCGTTTTAGATTCCTCTGTAAAAACTCTTCTGTTCCATCAAAACTTTGCTTTTATCTGGACCTAATAATGGGGATACAGTGTAAGCTTCTATTTCCTTGCTTCTTTGTCTTCATTTCGTTCTACAATCCTGTTCAAGGATCAGATAGAGAAAGCCTTCTTTCTTTCAAATCCACACTTAATCATTCGGAGATTTTTTCATTATGGAATAAGTCGACTCATTATTGCAACTGGATTGATGTTCTTTGTGAACAAGGTCGAGTTATTTCACTCAATCTCAGTGGTTTATCACTCCAAGGTCCAATTCCCCCTTCTATGTTTTCATTATCCCGACTTTTTATACTCGATTTGTCATCAAATGCATTCTCTGGTCAAATTCCTCTTCAAATTACAAGTCTAAAACGCTTAAAACACTTGAAATTGAATCAAAATCAGCTAACAGGAGTAATCCCTAGTGAAATAAGCAAGTTAACTCAGCTGAAAAGCCTCATGCTCGGTTCCAACTCCTTCGTCGGGGAAATCCCACAAGACCTTGGTAAGCTTTCTCGACTCCATACTCTCGATCTTTCTGGTAATGCACTTGTTGGAAGAGTACCGAGTGAACTCGGCGCGTTAACTCGATTGCGATACCTAGACTTGAAGAGCAACAATCTATCAGGTTCTCTCCCTGTAACTCTTTTCCAGAATCTTTTGTCTTTGACGGATCTGTATGTGTCGAATAACTCATTCGCCGGTCCAATTCCACCGGAAATTGGTAACCTCAAAAACCTCACTGAACTATACATCTGGAATAACTTATTTTCCGGTCAGTTACCACCAGAAATCGGGTCTCTTACACGGCTTAAAACCCTCTCCGCAGCAAATTGTTCAATCACAGGCCCATTCCCTGAACAGATATCTAAACTCAAGTCACTGACTGTGTTTGACATGTCAAATAACCCCTTGAAGTGTTCAATACCAACATTTGTAGGGAAATTGCAGAACTTGATGACATTAAACCTAATGTCATCTGAGCTTAATGGCTCCATACCTGCTGAGCTCGGCGACTGCAAGAGTTTGACTTCATTGATGCTTTCTCTCAATTCCCTTTCTGGGTCTTTGCCGGAACAACTTTCTAAGCTGCCGATGCTTACATTCAGTGCTGGTAGTAATAAACTCTCTGGGCCATTGCCGTCTTGGCTGGGGAGATGGAATAAAGTTGATTCGCTTTCTCTTGACAGTAATGAGTTTTCAGGGAAAATACCGCCTGAAATTGGGAATTGTTTGGCACTGACAGTTCTCATGTTAAACAACAACAATTTGACAGGAAAAATACCCAGAGAGCTGTGTGATTCAGGCTCAATTATGCAGGTCAATCTTAATGGAAACAACTTGTCTGGTTCGGTTGTTGATGTATTTTCCAATTGCACCAATTTAAACCTGTTGAATCTAAGTGATAATCAGATTAATGGCTCCATACCAGACCACTTGGAAGAGCTTCCTAATTTGGTGAGCCTTAGAATTGACAATAACAGTTTTCAGGGTCCAATTCCTGTAAGTATATGGAGATCAAACTTGATGGAATTAACTGTGGCTAATAACATGTTGGAGGGTTATCTTCCTGAAGAAATTGGCAATGGAGTTCAATTGGCGATTCTGGTTCTTAATAACAATTCGCTAATCGGAAAAATCCCCAAGGAGATTGGGAATCTGACCAATCTTTCTGTTCTCAGTTTGAACTCTAATATGCTGGAGGGGACTATTCCAGTTGAGATTGGAAATTGCTCTGCCTTGACTGCATTGGATTTGGGGAATAACAAATTCAGTGGGGAGATTCCGGATGAAATTGCAGATTTGGATCAGTTACAGTACTTGGTTCTTTCGCACAATAATTTATCTGGCTCTATTCCTTCAAAACCGTCTTTGTATTTTCGATCCAGCATTGTACCTCAGTGGAGCTTTATTCAACATCTTGGAGTATTTGATCTGTCTCATAATATGTTGTCTGGTTCAATTCCTGATGAATTGGGGAACCTTGAGGGTGTAATTAATCTTCTGGTTAATGATAACTTGCTTTCTGGTTCAATTCCAGCAACTCTTTCAAAGCTACCAAATCTTTCAACCTTGGATTTATCCGGAAATCATCTTACCGGTTCCATTCCTCCACAGATCAGTCTCTCTTCTAAGATTCAGAGTTTATATATGGGGAATAATCAGCTTTCGGGTACTATCCCTGAATCCTTGGGGGGTTTGCTGAGGTTAGTGAAGCTGAATTTTACTGCAAATAAGCTACATGGATCAATTCCTCTCAGTTTCAGTAACTTGATAGGGCTCAACCTCCTGGATTTAAGCGATAATGAACTTGATGGCAAGCTTCATTCGTCACTGTCGGAAATGCAGAGTCTTGTGGGGCTTTATCTTCAGCAGAACAGATTTTCTGGTTCCATTGATGAACTTTTATCCAACTCTGACACGTGGAGGATTCAAATGTTAAATTTGAGCCTTAATTTCTTTGATGGCCACTTGCCTCAGTCTTTGGGAAATCTCCCTTACTTGGCTTACTTGGATCTTCATAGAAATATTTTCACAGGAGAGATTCCTCCAGAAATTGGAAACCTGACACAACTTGAATACTTTGATGTCTCGGGGAATCGGTTATCTGGAAAAATTCCAGAGAATATATGTGCCCTGATTAATCTGAAGAAGCTGAATTTGGCAGAAAACAGGTTAGAAGGGCCTGTGCCCACAACTGGTTTTTGTGCAGCCCGGAAAATGTCACGGGCTGGAAATAGAAATCTCTGTGGGGAACTTGGAGGTTCTGATTGTAGGGAGAGATCATCTTTGCTCCATGTCTATCAACTATCCGGTGTTGCTGTTGGATCCGTGATTATTATTGTTAGCATCGCCTTATTACTAGGAAGATGGTTTACTGGAAGCCGCAGACAAAGCGATCCTGAGGACAGTGAAGATAGCAAATTAAACAGTTTCATTCATGAAAATCTCTACTTCTTAAGTAGCCGGGTGTCGAAAGAGCCTTTGATCATCAACCTAGCAATGTTTGAGCAGCCTCTTCCGAAATTAACATTAGCTGATATTCGTGCAGCCACCAATAACTTTGGCAAGACAAATATCATTGGTGATGGTGGTTTTGGCACGGTATATAGGGCAACGCTGCGAGATGAACAAACAGTTGCAGTAAAAAAACTAAGCGCAGCCAAAACACAAGGTGACCGAGAATTCATGGCAGAAATGGAAACTTTAGGCAAAGTGAAGCACCAGAATCTAGTCCCACTGATTGGATACTGCTGTCATGGTAAGGAAAAGCTTCTTGTTTATAAATATATGAAGAATGGAAGTTTAGATCTTTGGCTAAGGAATCGAACAGGGGCTATTGAAATCCTTGATTGGGCGAAACGCCTGAAGATTGCTATTGGTGCTGCAAGAGGGCTGGCTTTTCTTCACCATGGATTCATCCCTCACATTATCCACAGAGATCTGAAGGCCAGCAACATCTTGCTTGATGAAGATTTTGAGCCAAAAGTTGCTGACTTTGGACTAGCCAGATTGATTAGTGCTTGTGAGACTCATGTTACCACTGATATTGCGGGGACACTTGGGTACATTCCACCGGAGTATGGGCAGTGCGCAAGGTCCTCGATAAGGGGAGATGTATACAGTTTTGGTGTGATTCTGCTGGAATTGATAACGGGACAAGAACCGACAGGGTCGGATTTTAATGAAGTGGAAGGTGGAAATTTGATGGGTTTGGTGTTTGAAAAGATGAAGAACGGGAATGCAGTTGATGTGCTTGATCAAACGGTTTTAAATGCCGATTCAGAACCAGTGATGCTTAAAGTGATGAAGATTGCTTGTAGTTGTTTGGCTGAGAATCCTGCTAGTAGGCCTACTATGCATGAAGTATTAAAGTTGCTCAAGGAGATTGCAGATGAGTAGTTCAGTATAATCTCAAGACTTGTTTTTGTACTTTCCAGTCTCTCTGTATACCATACATATACTAGCTTTAAAATCACTATATGTAAATTTTAGTGTGATCATTATTTGAGAAATACATTTGTATTATATTTTGATATTTTTCTTATTGAAATGTGTGAATAATATTGAAAGAAGATGATATATTTTTCACTAATGGATGATCCTTCTTTTTCTTTATAATGAACTCATATGAGACTAATGCAACGTTGATGTTCATCATTTCGATTTGTTAAAGCTAATAGTCATTTTCGTTGTATTTATGTATATGTATATGGTGTAGAACCGGTTGAAAGTCCAGCCCTGAATGGAGGAAAATCTGGTGAATGAACACTTACTTTTAACTCTCTTCAACTTGTAGAACATTAAATTGAACTTGATCAATCATTTGTTACTGCTTAAACTAGCAATATTTGAACTGGTTCCATTAAAAATTTCCTGGAATTTTATCTTTACTTAAGCACTCAGTAGTTGTGTTGGAATTTCCTACACAAAATGTCTCGGTGATGGTGTCAGTGAGACCGACAAAAATCACCAACTAATCATATGGATTTTCTCCTTGATGGAGCTAACAATGGAGTAGTAGATCTGATACAATTTACAGTAGGACATAACTCAAAAGTTTACAGTATTAGCGTCTATTATACTTGTTTTTGAAAATTGACAGTAGAAGCAGTTAAACTGTGGTTAGTAAAGCGTCCCTATTAAAAATCTTATCCAGACGCTTTCAAAAAACCGTCAGTAATATAGCAATAGTAGCATTAACAACATTTTTCCGACGGTTCAAATATCCATCGATAATATTTGTAAGAGCGGTTAAAACCGTTGCTACAGTGGAAAAAATCCGTCGGTGAAGGACGGTTTTTTTTTAGTAAAAAAAAAAAAAAAAAGGGCGGCCCGGTCGCATTACGGTTTTTTTTTAGTATTTAAGTAAAATTAGTGGGTCAATAGATTTTTTCAAATATAAAAAGCAATTGGCTTTTTAGAACAAATACAAAGATATTAAGCCATTATTATATTTTTGGAAAAATTACAAAATTGGGTCAAATGGGAGGCTCATTTACATATTTAACCCATTTACTAATCTTACTACATATCTAGACTGATTTTGTGTGACTTTCCCATAATACCCCTAACCTTCCCACTTCCACCACTCCTTCGTTATGCGAATCGCCGCTCCCCCTATCTCATTGGTTATGCGAAAAGTTGCTCCTGCATTAATGAGTTCAAGACTTTTAATCTTCCTTTCTTCCTTTAAATTGCACGAAATCTGCACCATTTAGTCAAAATCACAATGAATTTCTCTTGTTCATCTCTTCATCTCTTGATTCTGCAACTTTCCAATCCTAGAAAACGAAGCCATGGTTTTTCATCTTCCTGTTCGTTGCTTGGTTTCTTTCTTCTTGTTACCATCAAAGAAATGGTTTTTCTACGTTATTTCCTTCGTTCTTCCCATGTTATCATATTGTTATTGTCGCTTTTCGGGGTGAAAGGGACGAAAAATGTAAGTATCTGGTTTTTTTCTGCGTTTTTTCATGAATTCACTTCGCAATCGAAGGTTTCATGAAGCTTTGCGAAGAGAACGAGCCTGGAAAGTGACGATCTACTTCGTTAATCGTTGATTTCGCGAAGATATGCGAAGATAAAGCGTCTGAAACGTATGGATCTACCTCGCGAATCTATTAGTTCGCGAAGTCTGCGAATAGATCCTCACATTTCAGACCTCGTAGACTTCGCGAAAGCATCGATATGCGACGTAGATGGTCACGTTTCTGACCTTGCAGACTTCGCGAAAGCATCGATATGCGAAGTAAAACCCTGCACATTTACATTCGCATGCTTCGCTAATCTTCATTTCGCGAAGCCAAAATCGTCTTTTTCCCTGCCTAACACGATTAATTTTTTCTGTAGATGGTTGAATACGTAATATCCCTTTCTGGAAGGCGGCGTACTGGGCTGCAGGGGAGATGATTTTCCTTCCTGTATAGGGATGAACTTCCCCAAGACTGATACATTCACTCCTAAAGTGGTTGGTTAGGAGAGGTTTTGTCAATCTTGGGGTGCACCATGGGACACGTCCATCCCATGGTGCCAATCTTCAAAGTGGACCTAACTTAATCCGGTACCAATCTTGAATCGGATGAGTAATCTTGGTGTGCACCGTGGGACACGTCCATCCTAAAAGGTCTGGAAGTCCAGACCTTTGGGGATGGATGTGTCTCACGGTGCCCACCAAGATTACTCATCCGTTTCAAGATTGGTACCGGATTAGTTAGGTTCACTTTGAAATGATTCGTTAGGAGAGTTCATTGTGGCAATCTTGTTGTAAATTTTGATAATGTTATGATTTGAATGTTGTTATTGTGGCAATCTTCTTGTAAATTTTGATAATGTTATGATTTTAATGTTAGAATCCGTTGTTGTTTGCCATTTTTTGTTATATACCACTTCGCAAAATAGCTTCAAGTCATATCCAGCATTCGCATATGCGAACTAAATTCATCAAGCAAAACAAACTTTAGCTTCGCAGGCTTCGCATATGCGAACTAAATTCATTAAGTAAATCCAAACATCAGCTTCGCAAGCTTCGCATATGGTCGAATATGCGAAGTCGGACGGGATAGAGCGAGCCGCACGCAAATATTGAGGGTATTATAGGAAAGTCATACAAAATCAGTCTAGATATATAGTAAGATTAGTAAATGAGTTAAATATGTAAATGGGTTTCCCATTTGATCTAATTTTATAATTTTTCCTATATTTTTGTACCATTTTAATTAAAAAATTGAAACAAACAAATCCCTAAATGATTAAAAAAAATTAAAATAGATAGACACGTAAGGGTATGTGTGAATGGATAAAAAAAAGAATATGATTCATAAAAAAAAAAAATATATGATTATGATTTTTTTTTATTTATAAAATACCACATATCATTCGATTAACTTAATAATACAAATACAGCACGAATGAAAGAGGAATAAAACTTCCATCCCATACAGGCAAAGACCCGCAAAGGAAAAAAAACTACAAAGAGCAATACATAGACTACAAAGAGCAATAAAAGACTACAAAGAGCAATAAAAACTAGAAAAGATACAAATACAACAAACATAGAAGTCATATCCTTCTCGTAAGTCGAATCCCATTGAAAAACCGTTGTAACCCATACTCCATCCTTTAAGCTCTTCCGGATGTTCGGATCTGAGTCCTTTCTGTTTGTGCATCCACGCAGACCTATAGATCTACGGACAAGATAAACCTTTTCCGCTCTTGTTAAGACCGAAAAAAGAATAAAATAAGGAAATATAGCTCACAAGTGTAGATCGACGGAAAAAGAAGTTCAAGGAGGGATATAGATTTCAAACTAACAAGAAAATGTAAATCTAAACCTAAAAACGAAAACTAAAATATAAATGGGAGGGGGAAGAAGGAAGACAAGCTTCCTTCTTCCTCCTCTGAAAGTAAACCTAATTAAAAGGTAAGATCAGAATCGTTAAGTGGAAGTGATAATGGTGAAAATCTGGAAAAAATAAAAATATTTTCAAGGAAAGAGTAAAGAGAAGAGAAGGGTATATAAGTTAGAGAGAAGCTACTAGAAAAGAAAGAGGACTCGAATATGATTGTGATTTAGAAAAATAAAAATAAAACCTACAACGAAAAGAAAAGGAAAAAGAAGAAGTGCCCCTATGAGCAACAACTCTTTATTATGCAATATAGTACACAATGAGACTTGTCTTTTCTTTCTTTCTTTTACCCAATTCATGCCTTTCCAATTTTTACATTTTTATGTTTGGAAATATCAACTACGGGTCCCCACATTCACTGCATTCTTTCCTATGATGATGATGATGTAAAATAAATAATTTAGTAGTACTTATATTTAGCTGTTTCTCAAAAAAAAAAAAAATGTTATTTATCTTTGTATTTCAATAATACATTATATTATTTAATGTTTATTCACTTTATAAATAGAATAAATAGTTTAATAATTTAAATAAATCTGCGTGGTTGCAACAACAAAAAAGACTCAGATTCGAATGTTCGGAATGACCTAAAGGATGAAATTTGGATTGCAAATGCTTTTCTACAGATTTGAATTTACGAAAAGTATATGTTACATTGTTGTTTGATGTTTTTTTATACATTTTATGGTTTTCTTTGCTCTTTGTAGTCGTTTTCGTCCTTTCGTGGATCTTGTTTTGGCTTTAGCCTTTACTTGTTTGAACTTTTATTTCTTATATTTTACTTGTTGTAATTTTTTTTTCATCTAATGAAAATACAAGCATATTTCTCAAAAAAAAATTAAATATTAAAAAAACTAAACTAGAATTTAAAAACTAAATATAAATACTAATAAATACTAATGTTTAGTAATAGGAATAAATAATTCGGAAAAATCTATTCTTGTCTTGTTGCTCTAACAAGTTGCGATTTCGTCTTGTTGCTTTAACAAGTTTGCGAGTTCTGGTTCTGGGTTATGGCTTCGAAGAGTACGCTTGAGTCTGTGTATGCTAATATGAGTCTGGCTGATGAGGAGAATGGAGGCGTGACGGTGGTGGATGATGATCTCCGTACGGAACAATTGGATCTTCGATGGTGTTTAGCAGGACGTTTTCTTTCTGATAAACCTGTTGATTTTCCAGCGATGAAGGACCTACTGGCTGCACTTTGGAAACTAGGGAAAGGGGTTTATATCCATTCCATTAACCCTAATTTGTTTTTGTTTCAGTTCTTTCATGAGATTGATGTCTGACTGGTATTCGATAATGGCCCTTGGACTTTTGACAACAAATTACTCATACTGCACAGAATGAGCCCGACTGATTCACCAACTCTTGTTCCTTTATCTCACATTGATCTTTGGATTCAAGTGTTTAATTTACCACATGGATTCATGTCGGAGAAATTACGTTGGTCGTTTTGTGGCCTCGGATCCAAACAATTTCCAAGGAGTGTGGAGGGAGTTTATGTGGATCAGGATTTCGATCGATGTGAGTCGACCACTTATGAGGCGAATGAAATTGAAACGGCCGGGAGGTGAGTGGTTCTGGGTGGATTTTCGGTATGAGCACCACGTCAAAAACCCCTTCAGACGACGGTTAGAAACCGTCGTCCCGCGAGATATAAATTTGTCACAGGGCTCGCTGCTGTTTATTGCACCTTCAGACGACGGTTAGGTTCTGTCATTTGAAGATACTATACATGACATCAGCCTAGTTTCGTACTGTCATATGAACATTGTTACGATGCATCTTTTTATTTATTAACATCACTTTTAATGTCATCACATGACATACTAATAATTAAAAATATCAAGTCGCTATATGGAAAATTGGCATATTGGTATTCGCGGTGACAGTTTTTATAATAATTTCTGTCGTAGTAACTTGTATCAGATGGCATAGATCTTAATCAATCATGTCAAGAGATTTATTTTAGATGACAGATTCTTTTAATTTAATGTCTTTTTATTGTTATTTATATGATATTTTTTAAAACGTAAATGTCACTTCTTGCCTTCTTCTTCGAATGATTCTGGAAATGAACAATAATTATCAAATGAACAAGAATTTATGTATATCAATGATTTTAATTTTACTGGAGACTAATGTTCATAATCTGTTTACATTTGAACTACACAAATAACTGAATGAATATAGGGTAAAAAAAATAAGCAATTAATGTACATCTCCAAATCTGTATATATAGTCAGAGGCGTGGTGGTGTTGATTGGAAAGCCAAATCCAACTTGAACTGAAGCATATCTAAGTCATCATCTCCTAGAATCCCCAAAGTCTTGATATCTGCAAAACCAATTGATGATGCTCATTAATTACATACCGTATACAGATAGACCTAATTAATCTCATTTTACCCTTTCTCCATTCTGAGACCCTTCACTTACCCACCCACATTATAAATAGGAAGCGTTTACCAATTCTCAATAGTCACACAGGGCAACCTAACACTATACTTACAGTTTGTTATTTCGAGCATGGATAGACTTGTAAGGAACCTTTATCGTAATGTTGAGTTTCAGATTGACCAACTCCGATATGAGGCACCCAGGTGGCTTGTCAATATATATGGCCCTGACCGGCGGCAATGGAATGCCGTGATGAATGGCCCTCCAAACACCCCTTATGAAGGAGGTGTATCATAGTCGACATGGAATTCCCTGTCGATTTCCCCTCCACACCTCCAGTTGTAAGAACATGCATAAACTTGTTAACACACATAAACCAGTTCATATCTTTGTAAATACACTCATGATATTACTATTGTTCGCAGGTCATATTCAGGACCAAAATTTACCATCCTAATATCCGTCCCTAAGGGCATGTTTCTATGCCCTAGCTACTTGATCGCCCTGCCCATAGTATTGCCACGGTAAGATGTAAATCTATGTATTTTTTACCCGTAAATTTATCTATTCATGTTTGGGGTCTAGTTTATCTACTCATGTTTGGGGTCTAATTTAATTTATCTATGCATTTTATAGCTGTTGTGGAATATTTATGGACTGCTGGTAGAGCCCTTCATCGAGGGGCCATTTCCTGGCCGAGAGCGAATTGCTGAACGATACATCAGCAACAGGGCAGGTTACGTAGCAACTGCCAGGAGATGGACTGAAGAGCATGTAGTGGATATATGATTTGCAAATAGCAAGCAAGGGGGCATTATGATGTGACGTGCGAATAGCATACAAGGGGGGCGTGATGTGTGATGCGCCTCGCGGCGTTCGGTACCGCAAGGCTCACTAAGGGATAAGTGTACCCCGTCGTTATCAAGTAATAAATCTGGAAAGTCCAGGTATCGAATCCACAGGATTTATTTACTACAAGTATCGAGCTACTTGGTCTCAGGTGTTATCTAGGTTGTGTGGGTTTTGAGTTGGTTTTGTTTAAGTTAATCTACTCCTAGCTAAGTTATACTAATTCGAACTAAGTTATTCTACTCCTAACTAAGTTATTCTACTCCTAATTAAGTTAAACTACTCCTAAGTGATCTTTCACTAATTCAATTACCCGAAGGAACATGGTATGAACAATAATGATGAAGATAGATTATTAGGTCAATAGATTAAAAACGTAATCTAAGTCACTTGTATTCAAGACGATTAACCCTACTTACCCTCCTGAAGTCCCTAGTGCGTGATTCCCTTGTAAGGCCGAAACTAGGTCTAAGGCTCAGCAATTTGGGCTTAATCCACTAAGAGGTCGTCAATCTCCTAGGCTCTGACTAGGTCAGATTCAGCTCGCAATATGTACCTACTAGATTTTGGGGCTTTTGAATGAGTTAAACCAATTGAATAAAGCGTAAGACAAAGATTAAACAAATAATCATAGAACAAAACAAGAGCTAAAATATCATTAAAGGCGAAGAATATTGTCACAGGATACAATTAGCCTAAGATTCATAGACTGTATCAAAGGATACAAACAAGGAAAGATAAAAGGTGATACGAAAATCCCTTTCAAGGAACATGTCTACCCTGCAGCCGGCTTCCTAGGTCTTAAGGACGGACCTTGAATAATTCTCGGTGGATGGAGCTTCGGAGCTTCGGAGCTTCTTCAATGGAGGTTGAAGGAGACGGAGAAGGTGGAGAGAATTCTTCAAGGGTGAAAAGCTAAGGTAATTTACAATAATGAAAGATGTCTATTTTACAATTGGAAATTCTTATTTATAGACGCGGTTTGGGCCCTCTTTCTGACCTAATTCGTATCCTTTTATAGGTGGGAAGTCGTGGGGTCAAACGTGTCTTCGTGGGGTCGGGAATCAGTCTTTTGACTGATTCCCGCAGGTCAGCTCGCCGAGCTGGGCGAGCCAGCTCGCCCGAGCTGGCCTACGAAGGCCAGTTTGTCTTGCGGCAATGCCTAGAACACCCGTGCGTGTCTGCTGAATGTCCCAAAGTGCGTTTTTCACCCGAATTCGTTCCTGCACATGCACGAAACTCCAAACAACATTAGTCCAAAGGCTAAATTGACCCGCCAATTGCTCATTTTAAGTGAAAACTCCGTTTGGTGCGAGTTTTGGCGGATCAATTAGCTACAAAAGATAATGGAAATCCGACGTACATGTTATTTTGGCCATATTTGCCTAAAATTACCAGAAAATGAGCCTAAACAACGAAAAGTTAATAAAACATTTCCAATTTCTAACTAACTCACACAAAAGCATATAAATGCGAGAATTGCTCGCTTATTCATGAAATAACGCTAAAAACCGTCCTAAAACTGTACCCAAAGATAGGGGTTTTTGACCCCTATCAAACCTCCTCGCACTTAAAACTTTACTTGTCCCCAAGTAAACTAAAAAACTAAACCCGCAATCACAAGCAAGCTAGAAAACCTCCTGGTTTGACTAGGTTCTTGACACAATTTCGAGCATCTGTAATTACATGTATTCGGAAATACAAAGTAGAGACACGATATCCAAAAGCCGCATTTTAATTATCACAGGTCATATGTTTAAGAAAAAGGACACATGTTCAATTAAACGAGCTTAAGGGGATAGCTAAGTAAAACACCTCACCATAGGTAGTTCACTTAATTCACACAATTTTGGTGGCTAAAGTGTTTACTCTCGGCTTATGTTCTTGCTTAGGATTACGTTGATTTTGCACGTTCATCCGAGTTCCTCTACTATGCTATATGACTCCGATGATATCAAAAACAGCCTCGAATTGGGGTTGTAATGTGGTTAGATGGTTAAAGGTACAACAAGGGTTAGGAGTTCTAGCGCTAGAAAAACAAAGTTTAAAATGGCTTTAGCGAATTGTGAAGTGATTGAGCTTTTTATTCACATATATTTTTTTCTGAGACGTTTCTAATTTTAAGACTTGGGAGACATGGTTCTCCTTCTTTTGTTCGTCTCTTTTCTTTTCCTTTTCTGTTTTTCTTTTTCTCTTTTTTTTCTTTTTGGATAGTAATGCTCATTCACTTCTTAGCCTTTTGGATTGCTACTATGGTGCCATAAATAAAGATAAAGCGCTTAGAAGAAAACAAAGGCTCAATGCGAGCTTTGCAAAAACTTGGGTTAAGTAACAAACCAAATGATGGTTTGCAAAAATTGGGTTAAAATGAAAGAAAAACTATAAGCTACAAAATACAGGCTCAAAGTGTAACACCCATTTCTAATAAAATAAAATAAAATAGCATAAAACCATAACTATACCATACCATGTATATATGTGCTATAATTATAAATATCATATATACTTATATATTACTATATATAATAATCAAGACTTTAAGATTAAAAAAAATAGTCATGTAATCTATATATACATATATATATATAAAGGAAAAGGACAAGATTGTTTACTGTTGAGATAAAAAAAATAATTTGTATAGATATATATATATACCTGTAGAAATATAAAATAGGTTTACCCAAATTTAATAGTAGACATAATAATACATTAGATAAAATAACTAATAATAAAAAAAACAAACAAAAAAAACGTAACATTTCAATAAAAGAAATTAACTAAAACCTCAAACTTCATCATATGGGCTTAAAATGTACCGCACATTTATTACCGCACAAGAACATAGTTTCGATGTGAATTGAATTAATAATATATAAATTGACATAAAAGGTCTCAATAACTAATCCAGATAGTACAAAATAAAATCCTAATAATGACGACTTCACATACTGACCGACCGGAACCAGCGTCCCTAATCTTTTATTTCACGTGTTTACGATGAGTATGAATGGATATGAATTCTGAAATTTTTCCTCCTAGCTGTTTGCGGCTCCCTCCCGTTTCTCTTTCTTTTCAAAACCCTCGGTTTTCCTTTATTAGTTTCATATATATACTATTTTAATTCGAACCGACCTAACTCTATTATTTATTATTATAATTGTTAATATCTTAATTATCTTAAATAT
The DNA here is from genome assembly GCF_963576675.1 of Euphorbia lathyris. Classification (NCBI taxonomy): domain Eukaryota; kingdom Viridiplantae; phylum Streptophyta; class Magnoliopsida; order Malpighiales; family Euphorbiaceae; genus Euphorbia; species Euphorbia lathyris. Next base: position 25,525,655 of record NC_088910.1, on the reverse strand, counting down.
TCTATAATTGTTTATTTCTATACTTATTTTGTTTTGAGCTTTTAATCAAACTTTTTTTAAACCCACCCTAATTAAATATATAAGTCCTTTTTTTTTGGAGCGTTACAGTTATCTCCCCCTAAAAGAAATTTTGTCCTCAAAATTTACGTACCCGTAATATTGAAGAGATGCGGATATTTTTGCCTCATGTGTTCCTCAATTTCTCATGTGGCTTCACGTAGCGACCGATGGTGACTCCAACGAACTCTCACCATTGGAATCTCTCGCCTTCTCAATTTCCTTATTTGAGTTTCTAATATTTCCACTGGTTCCTCCTTGTAGGTTAAATCCTTGATCACTTGAATCTCCGGTTCCGCAATCACATGATCCGGATCAGATCGATATTTCTTTAACATTGACACATGAAAAACATCATGAATCTGTGATAACTCTATCGGTAGCGCTAGTCTATAAGCCAATGGTCCAATCCTCTCCGTGATCTCGTACGGTCCGATGTACCTCGGACTTAACTTTCCTCTTTTTCCGAATCGAACAATCCCTCTCCAAGGTGAAACCCTTAAGAACACACGATCTCCTACCTCATATTCCATCTCCCGTCGATGCTTATCAGCCTAAATTTTCTGTCTATCATGTGCTGCTTGCAGACATTTCTTTACTGTATCAATCTTTTCGACTGTCTCTTGTACCAATTCAGGTCCTTCTAACTGTCCCATGCCCTCCATATCCCAACAAATAGGATTTCTACACTTCCTTCCATACAATGCTTCATATGGTGCCATCCCAATGCTAGAATGGAAACCGTTATTGTAAGCAAACTCTATCAACGGTAAATGCCTATCCCAATCTCCCTGAAAGTTTAGTACACAAGCCCTCAACATATCTTCTAATGTTTGGATAGTACGCTCCGACTGTCCATCTGTTTGAGGGTGAAACGCTGTGCTAAAATTTAGCTTTGTGCCTAAAGCTTTCTGCAGACTACCCCAAAATCGAGAAGTGAAACGGGGGTCCCTATCTGATACAATAGAGACTGGAACACCATGCAATCTCACAATCTCATCCCGATATAACCTTGCTAACTTGTCTAAAGGATCAGTTTGCCGCATTGGCAAGAAATGAGCAGATTTGGTTAGACGGTCTACAATTACCCAAATAGCATCATGTTTACGCATTGTCCTAGGCAGTCCAACAACAAAGTCCATGGTGATCCTTTCCCATTTCCAAGATGGAATAGCTAAAGGTCGTAATTTCCCAACTGGTGCTTGATGTTCTGCTTTGACCTGCTGACATGTAAAACATTTAGCCACAAATTCAGCAATGTCTTTCTTCATAGCCCGCCACCAGTAATGTGGCCTCAAGTTCCGATCCATCTTTGTAGTACCCGGATGCATTGCATATGGTGTATTATGTGCCTCTTTCATAATCTCAACCTTCAACTCCCCTAATTCAGGTACACATACTCGACTTCCCATCATAATCATTCCATCATCCCGTATTGAAAAGTTGGGCTTCTCCCCCTGTTGGATCTTCTCCCTCATTTTCTGAAGATAAAGATCTTGAGCTTGCAATTCCCTAATCCTATCTCCCAACATTGGCCTTAGTTTTAGTGTAGCCATTAACCCCGTCACCTCATCCACACCAAATCTTACATTCATAGCCCTTAGCTCCACTAACGATGTCATATTATGGCCCCTCATACTTGCCAACACCCCAGAATTCTTCTTACTTAATGCATCTGCTACAACATTTGCTTTGCCCGGGTGATAATCAATGGTACAATCATAATCCTTCAATAACTCGATCCATCGCCTCTGCCTCAAATTCAACTCCTTTTGTGTAAGGATATATTTCAGACTCTTATGATCAGTGAGAATCTGAAATGTTTCTCCATACAAGTAATGTCTCCAAATCTTCAAAGCATGAACAATTGCTGCTAACTCTAAATCATGTGTGGGATAATTCACCTCATGTGTTCTCAACTGACGAGAGGCATAAGCAATCACCTTTCTGTTCTGCATCATCACACATCCCAAACCATGCTTTGAAGCATCAGTATACACCACAAATCCACCTCTACCAGATGGTAGTACTAACACTGGTGATGATGTCAATCTTTTCTTCAATTCATCAAAACTCTTCTGACATTGCTCAGTCCATTGATAGACTACACCTTTCCTTAGCAACTTCGTCAATGGCCCGACAATAATTGAAAATCCTTCCACAAACCTTCTATAGTAACCTGCTAAACCTAGAAAACTCCTTACTTCAGTCACACTTTTTGGTGGATTCCACTCCATAATAGCCTTTACTTTAGTCGAATCAGGCATAACTCCATCCTTGGACACCACATGGCCCAAAAAGACTACACGTTCCATCCAAAATTCACACTTACTCAATTTTGCATATAATTCCTTCTCCTTTAGAATTTGCAACACTATTCCTAGATGCAACTCATGCTCCTCTTTCGTTTTTTAGTACACCAAAATATCATCAATAAAGGCGATCACAAACTGATCCAGGTACTGCTGAAATGTGCGGTTCATTAGAGCCATGAATGCAGCTGGTGCATTTATCAATCCAAATGGCATCACTAGAAACTCATAGTGCCCATAACGCGTACGAAAAGCTGTCTTAGACACATCTTTATCTGCTACCCTCAATTTCCAATATCCAGACCTCAAATCAATCTTTGAAAATACCCTTGCTCCCTTTAACTGGTCCAACAAGTCATCAATCCTCGGTAAAGGGTACTTGTTCTTCACAGTCACCCTATTTAGCTGTCGATAGTCGATACAAAGCCGCATACTACCATCCTTCTTCTTCACGAATAAGACCGGTGCACCCCAAGGTGAAGTGCTTGGTCTAACAAAGCCTTTATCTAACAATTCTTCTAATTGTTTCTTCAACTCCTCCAGCTCAATAGGCGCCATTCTGTATGGTTCAATAGATATAGGAGCCACCCCTGGTAGGGTATCAATGGTAAAGTCTACTTCTCTATGTGGAGCCAAACCAGGTAACTCATCAAGAAACACTTTAGAAAACTCCCTCACCACTGGTATATCATCCAATTTTGGACCTTCTACCTTAGTGTCCACAATATGAGCTAGAAATGCATCACAACCTTCTCTAATCCAACGGAAAGCTTGGATAGCTGATACTAAGCACGATGGAACAACTGCTCGTTTCCCTACAAATACTACCTTCTCCCCTTTAGTAGACTTTATCACTACTTCCTTCGCACAACAGTCTACAAGTGCCTTATGTTGAGACAACCAATCCATCCCTAGGATGATATCAAATTCCTTGAAATCCATTAGGATTAAATCTGCATGAAACTCCATTCCTCCTAGCTTAATTGAACAAGCTCTCCTAACATTATTCACCACTACACTACTACCCATAGGCATACAAACACGCAATTCGTAACCAAGTGATTCTACACTACCAGGTATTTTCAAAGCTAATGCAAATGTCATGTATGAATGTGTGGATCCTGGATCTATCAAAACAAAAGCTGGAATATCAGAAATAGAAATAGTACCGGTGATGACTTCAGGAGAAAGAAGTGCCTCATCTCCGGTCATTGCATACACATTTGTTTGATATTGTGCCTGAGTTGCTTGAACTCCGCTCCCACTAGGACCTCCACCTTGGCCTCCTCGGCCTCTACCACGACCTCTGCCAGCACTAGCACCACTATCGCCTATACTACTTTGTCCCACTGTAACAGAAGGAGTGTTACCACTAGTACCTCTAACTGCTGGACAGTCACGCTGGATGTGACCATGCTCACCATAAGTATAACAAATACTCCTCCCAGTTCTCCAACATGTTCCAAAATGATTTTTGCCACAAGTATCACAAGTTGGTGGGGGTGCAGACCTCCTCTCAAAAGAACCTCCAGCTCCAGCACTCAATGCCCGACCAGTACTCACAGAAGGAGCACTATAAGAACTATGCTCATTACAGAAGGAGCACTATAAGAACTATGCTCATTAAGTACCTCGACCATACCCAGAAAATCTCCCAAATCCAGACCTGCCTCCACTTCTAAAGTTAGAAGCTCCATGTTGAAACCCCGATCTACCAATTGAGTGCTCATAAGACCCTCCTCTTTTAAAAGAAGTATTTTGTTCTCCTCGAGACTCTGAATATCTCCTCTTAGCACTCTCTACACGCCTCTCCTCCTGATAACTGTGCTCCACTCTAGTGGCTGATTTTAGTAGGATCTTGAAATCAGTAATCTTCACTGCTAGAAACCTCTGAATCTCCATTCTAAGACCCTGCTCAAAACGATAACACTTATCCTCCTCAGTTGCCACCGCATCTGGAGCATACTTGGAAAGTTCAGCAAATCGAAGTTCATATTTAGCTACTGTCATATTACCCTGCTTCAGATTGTAAAATTCCACTTTCTTCTGATCTCGGTATACTCGGGGCATATACTTATCAACAAACTCCTTCTTGAAGTCTTCATATGTCAGCACCCTAGGAGCAACAACAGCTCTCTCGATAGACTCCCACCAAGTAATAGCATGCTTCTTCAGTAAGGAGACAATGTAGTCCAATCGCTACTCAAGAGTGCACTTCAATCTGGCTAGCACTCTTTCAGTGTCCTTCAGCCATTCCTCGGCTTTGGTAGGATCTGTGGTACCCTCAAAGTTTTCTGCCCCCATCTTCCTTAATCTCTCAAAGTTATGATCAATTGAGGGACCCGTTTGAGCTAGAGCTTGAGCTTGAGCTTGAGCTTGAGCCAGAGCTTGAGCCAGAGCTTGAGCCAGAGCTTGAGCTTGGGCTTGAGCCTGAGCCGCCATTGCAGTCATCATTTCAGCAAACTGATGTAAGTTTTGTGGCATACCAGCTCCTACTACGTTTGAAGATCTAGAACCACCACTGGCATTTAGAGGTGCAAATGATGCATGTTGGGACTCAACAGAATCCTCACTAGACGCTCGGTCAGTATGTGCTCTACCTCTGGATGACATGGTCCTGCGATGTATCATATATAAGATTAATGTATAGTTCAACAAATAATTCCACATAATCGTCCCTAAGAACGTCAATAAACAATTTCACATAACCGTCCCTAAGAACGTCGACCCGCTCTGATACCACTAAATGTAACACCCATTTCTAATAAAATAAAATAAAATAGTATAAAACCATAACTATACCGTACCATGTATATATGTGCTATAATTATAAATATCATATATACATATATATTACTATATATAATAATCAAGACTTTAAGATTAAAAAAAATAGTCATGTAATCTATATATACATATATATATAAAGGAAAAGGACAAGATTGTTTACTGTTGAGATAAAAAAATAATAATTTGTACAGATATATATATATACCTGTAGAAATATAAAATAGGTTTACCCAAATTTAATAGTAGACATAATAATACATTAGATAAAATAACTAATAATAAAAAAAAACAAACAAAAAAAACGTAACATTTCAATAAAAGAAAGGGTAAATTCCAAAAAAACCCCCTGTGGTTTGATGTTGTTCCAAAAAAACCCTTGTGGTTTGGTTTTACAAAAAAAAAGGACCGTGGTTTCGCCGTTACCCGAAAAACGGAAATTGGCTTAACACCGTTAAAAATGCTGACGTGGCAAGGGGCAGAGTTGGAAATTCGAATTTTTATTAAATTTTTTTTTAATTTTTCTTTTTCTTTTTCTTCTTCTTCTCCTTCCTCTCCTTCTTCTCTTCTTCTTCTCCTTCCTCCTTCTCCTTCTTCTTCTTCCTTCTTCTCCTCCTCCTCCTTCTTCTCCTCCTTCTTCTTCCTTCTTCTTCTCCTTCTTCCTTATTCTTCTTCCCCCTCCTTCTTCTTCTTCCTCCTCCTTCTACCTTTTTTTTTCTTTTTTCTTAAGTTTCGAAAATTTCCAGATTTCTGGAAATTTTAGAAAGATGTTAAGAAAGAGTAACATCTTAACTTTGGCTCGTAGGAGGGTTATGTTGTTGCACGGTCTCACATCGCAAACAACGCAATCAAGACGAATTGTCCAATGGCGGAATGTATCAAGATCGCAAAACAAGTACAGAGTGCTCAAATTTGTTGATGCATAAGCAGATAAACAAATCATTTAAGCTTTGCAAATATTGTGTTCATATGGTTTAATAGGCTAATTTGATTTGTTAAATTACATTGATCTCAGAATTAGTTACTTATAACACAGAAATCTGGAAAATTCCAGATTTCTAGAAAATTTCCAGAAATCTGGAAAATTTCCAGAAATCTGGAAAATTTCCAGATTTCCGACAGAAATCTGGAAATTTCCGTCGGAAATCTGGAATTTTTCACCTCCTCGTCCTCAATACCAGCGGAGGATTTGGCCGTCGGGTCTACGAGGGATGGGAGCGGTGGGGCGCAGGAAACCGTGACCGTCGTCGTGCGATTTCACCCATTCGTCTACTGTAAAAACAATAATGATAATGATTCTGTTTTTTTAAATAATAATTTTAGTTTGTTCAAGGTAATGATTAAGACTCAGAAGATAATGAGTCCAGTATTTCCGGCTGGGGAGTGTAATCTCAGAATCAGTGTGTACCATAGTTTCGTAAATGGAAAAGGATTGAACGTCTGAATTTCAGAAATTAAAAAAAATAGAAGAAGAGAAGAGAAGAGAGAGGGAGAAAGAAGAAGAGAAGAGAGAGAGAGGAAGAAGAAGAAGAGAAGAGAGAGAGAGAGAGAGGGAGAAGAAGAAGAAGAAGAAGAAGGAGGAGGATGAGAAGAAGAAGAAGAAGAAGAAGAAGAAGAAGAAGAAGAAGAAGAAGAAGAAGAAGAAGAAGAAGAAGAAGAAAAAGAAAAAGATAAATTAAAAAAAAATTAATAAAAATTCGAATTTCCAACTCTACCCCTTGCCACATCAGCATTTTTAACGGTGTTAAAGTCTTTTCCGTTTTTCGGGTAACGGCGAAACCACGGTCCTTTTTTTTTTGTAAAACCAAACCACAAGGGTTTTTTTGGAACAACATCAAACCACATGGGTTTTTTTTAGAATTTACCCTAAAAGAAATTAACTAAAACCTCAAACTTCATCATATGGGCTTAAAATGTACTGCACATTTATTACCGCACAAGAACATAGTTTCGATGTGAATTGAATTAATAATATATAAATTGACATAAAAGGTCTCAATAACTAATCCAGATAGTACAAAATAAAATCCTAATAATGACGACTTCACATACTGACCGACCGGAACCAACGTCCCTAATCTTTTATTCCACTTGTTTACGATGAGTATGAATGGGTATGAATTCTGAAATTTTTCCTCCTAACTGTTTGCGGCTCCCTCCCGTTTCTCTTTCTTTTCAAAACCCTCGGTTTTCCTTTATTAGTTTCATATATATACTATTTTAATTCGAACCGACCTAACTCTATTATTTATTATTATAATTGTTAATATCTTAATTATCTTAAATATTCTATAATTGTTTATTACTATACTTATTTTGTTTTGAGCTTTTAATCAAACTTTTTTTAAACCCACCCTAATTAAATATATAAGTCCTTTTTTTTTAGCGTTACACAAAGGGGCTTCCTAGAGTAGATGAAAAAGAAAAAGAAGGTAAAGAAAAGGTTAATTCTAATGAGGCTGATTCATCGTTTATCATCTCAAATCATTGCATGTAGGTTCAACTCAGTATTAGGTGCAAAATCTGTAATCTTTCCACAAGTCAAAGCATTCACACAAAAATGTCAAGAAAAAGAGCTTTTTGATGTTCGCTCTTGGGCTCAAATTCAACTCACAGTTCTTGGGTTTCAATTTTGTGCTTACTAGTTCTCCCCAAACTCAAGTTTAATATTACATGCCTTCAATTCTTAAGTTATCTACCTAAGTAATGATTTTAGCATTTCTTCAAAAGTAGGGTCTAAATGCAAACTTTAGCTCATGCTTTTACAGATACAAGGATTGTGTCCTACACCTAAACTAGTTGTCATGCAATCTTAGATTCGGTTCTCAGCCCTCAAGGAAAAATAACGAAGTTTTGATTCGAAGGAGGTTCACGGTTTTAGGTCCTAAACATGCAAAAACATAAATAAAACCTGAAAACGCTAAACTAAACTAGACACGACGCAAAAAAAAATTTAAAAATTATACAAATTTTTGTAAGTTTGTCTACCCCTCCTCCTCATACTTAAATCATGCAATAAGTTCCAACATTGTATATAAAACACTAAAACGCATATGAAAGAAGTTAGGGTGGAGAAAATAACTTACTGATCGTCCAGGGGGTATGGCCATGGCATGTTGTAGCGCTCACAGTAGTCTTTCTCTACATACTCAAGGCATGTAAGTCTCCGATCCATGTTCTGTTCAAAATTAGTGAATCGTTGGTCCATTTGTTGAACAGTGTTAAAGGTTTGGAGGTTAAGGTCCCTCATCTCTGCCATCATTGTGTTCACTGCTTGGAATTGGGCCTGCATCCCCGACTCTTGATATTCCGTGTGGTCCCCTGCTGCTGCAGCTGCAGTTTCTTCCTCCTTAGATTCTTCGTGCTCTTCCTCTCCCTGTTGTGGTGGATTCCGTGCTCGTTTCCGCGCCCTTCCGCTTGAGCTTGCTCCTCCAGATGGGTCCCTATTCAAAACTGCATAAAAAGTAGATATTCCCAAAAATTTGGAGTTAAGCAATGTAGGGTGGAAACCCTCTTCCTTGATGTCCAAATCTTTGAATTGGTCATTTAGGAAGTGGGTTACCAAGTATCCAAGTCCAAGTGAGCCGCGTTTTCTACTTGTTTGGCTCTGAAAACCTTCAAAGATAGCTTTCACATTATCAACGGGTTTATGATTGGCCACACACCATAATATGAGCAATTCTGTGCTCGAGACATTATTGCTCTCGTTTTTGCCTAGCAAGTTGTGTGCTACAAACTTGTGTACAAGGTTCAACATTGGGTCTAGGAGAGAGACTGGGCTAGCAGTGTGGGAGTCATAATCTGATGACCCTGTTAATTGGTACCAGGCTTTGCTCAATGTCATGGGTTCCTCAAAACCTGAGACTGCTCCAGGTGAGTTATGGACTCCCATACAAGCTGTTATCACAGTCTCACTGAGATGATAAGGTTTACCGTTCAGTCTGAAGGAATATTTATCAGTTCCTATAGGCAGTTCCTTTTTCAAGGTGGTCAGAAATTCCATGGTGTAGTTATCATATGCTAGAGTCCTTTTTGTGGCTATGTAAAACCAGCCTTGGAATTTTAGGATTTCCTTGAAATCCTTTTCCAACCCTAGAGATGTTAGGTATTTCTGATCAATAATGACTCGGGTAGCATGGTCTTGCTTAGAAAATCGATCATATAATAGCGCCTCACGCTCATTGACTAACCCAAAAGGAGGATTATACTTAGCTTGTAAGACGTCACTGAATTCAATGTCGAAGTCGGCATCATTGTCAACCACGAACTTAGCCTTACCTTTTCTGCCCATAGCACCTGAGAGGTAGACCAAACGGACCAGTTAGAACATATTCATACAGTTAAAACCCAAATGTCCAAATATCCAACCTATAGGCATAAGTTGAAGTTTAGAAACTTAGGGACCCAAATGTCCAAATATCCAACCCAAATGTCCCTAAGATTAACCCGTAACTCTTAATCCATGCAAAATCAATGAGGCCCAGTGACCAAAACGTGCTAAGAATGGGCAAAGGAGTCCTCTTGATAAGTTTTCAACTATAAACTGCATACTTGAATTTTGAGCTAAAATGGAGGTTTTACCCAATTTGAGCAATTCCTCCAAAACTCATAAATTAAGAACTCAAATCATACTCAAAGCATAAATTGACCATAACAATGTCATACATTGCAAGAAGATTAAGAAAAACAAGCAAACAAGTGATTAATTGAAAAGAAAAAGAAATCCCAAAACCTAGGGTTACCTCATATTTCAAAAATCAATGCTCCAAACTAAAATCTAATCCTAGAATCATGTTAGAAATCAGAAATAAGTAAGAATTCATACCTTGTTTGTTGAATTTGGGTTAGATTTGTGGATTTGGGTGTTGGGGTTGTGAGAAAGGAAAAAGGAAAGAAAAGAGAAGGAAAGAAAGAAAGAAGAAGAAAGAAGAAAGTGATGAAGGGGATGAAAATATCATCCCCTTAAAGAGAAAACATTTTTCTCTTTTTTTTTTAGTTCGGGATAAAAAAATCCCGAACCGTTGCTTATCTCGGCCGAGCAGCTCGGCGAGCTAGGCGGCAGTGCTCAGCTCGCCCGAGCTGGGGTGCCCAACGGGCTGGGCGGCAGTGCCCAGCTCGCCCGAGCTGGGCGGCGGTGCCCAGCTCGCCTGAGCTGGGCCGCCCGGGGCAAAATTATGCCCTCTTTTTTTTTTAACCTGAGCACTGAAAATAAAAAACGTAAAAGAACTAAACCAACCTAAAAGTATATCTATAAAATTTATTAAAAAGTAAAAACCTGAAAAGTTGTATTCAAACTTGGGTTGTCTCCCAAGAAGCGCTACTTTTATAGTCGGTTAGCTCGACATAGAGTTCCTTCCTAAGTATAAGCTTCTATCCGCGTTAGGAACTCGAATTCCTTAACAAATAATCCGTACCTGCAAAACGGATTAGGAGCCTCAAATGAGTTAAATAAAAACAAGAGGCCAAATTTAAACAGATTATGAAAAAGTTTGGTTTGCTCCCTTTTGGATTCTCTTAGTAGGTCGAAGAGAATGAAAACTTCTGAACAAGGAGTAAATCCAAACTTTTCTAACTTTTGAGGAAAAGGTAGTTGATATACATAAGCTTCGATTTGATCATTTATTTCTATCACATGATTTAGGATTTTAGGTTTTGAACTGGGGTTGCTTACCGCTTCCGGTTCCTCACTTACCTTGAGTGATGCATGTGACAGTGGGCTTGGTTCTACCTTTTTGTCGTTCCTCAAGGAGATGGCTTGAGCTGATTCCTTTTGTGGGATTTCTATGTTTTCCTTTATGCCTGGGAGAGCATCTCGGGATTGCTCTTGCATCTCATAGTTTATTTGAGCCAATTGGTTGCTCAAGTCCTTGCAAACCTCCTCGTTGATTGTAAGTCGGGCTGATATTCCTTTCAAAAGGGACAACACCTCATCTCGTGAGCTAGAGGGTTGTGGAGGAACTTGGCTTCCTTGTTCGTAAGGGAACATTCCCAATTCGTTTTCCATGTGCTCATTAACAAACCTATTTGGAGGCCTCAACATGTTAGGGTTCCCGTAGGACAGATTTGAGTGTTGAGGTCTCCTCCAATCACTACCATAAAAGTTGTAAGAATTGGGGTTAGAATTATACATTTGGTGATTACCCACAAAACTTACACTTTCATTGGTGTTGAGGCTCATTTTCGCCATCAAGATATCCATTTTCTTATTTAACTCGGCCATGGAGGGATTGGGAGCCTCATTCTTCAAGGCATGAATGTATTGTCTTGATGGGATAGTAAACTTTTGAGCTTTCCACTCGACTCTTTCTTGCCAATTCATTGATCAGAGAATGCTGAGAAAAAATTGAAGTTCTAGCACAAAAGTTGATAAGTAAAAGTATATAGTTATGAACAAATACAAAAGATATGAACAAGTATAGAAGTTATAAAGAATTATATATAAACAGGTATAAACGATATAAATAAAGGATATTCACAAAAGAATGCCTAAACTAACAAATCAACCTTTGGTTCGGTATTGCAGAAGAAATAAATCCCCGGCAACGGCGCCAAAAACTTGATGCGCCTCGCGGCATTCGGTACCGCAAGGCTCACTAAGGGATAAGTGTACCCCGTCGTTATCAAGTAATAAATCTGGAAAGTCCAGGTATCGAATCCACAGGATTTATTTACTACAAGTATCGAGCTACTTGGTCTCAGCTGTTATCTAGGTTGTGTGGGTTTTGAGTTGGTTTTGTTTAAGTTAATCTACTCCTAGTTGAATTATGCTACTCCTAGCTAAGTTATACTAATTCGAACTAAGTTATTCTACTCCTAACTAAGTTATTCTACTCCTAAGTGATCTTTCACTAATGCAATTACCTGAAGGAACATGATATGAACAATAATGATGAAGATAGATTATTAGGTCAATAGATTAAAAACGTAATCTAAGTCACTTATATTCAAGGCGATTAACCCTACTTACCCTCCTGAAGTCCCTAGTGCATGATTCCCTTGTAAGGCCGAAACTAGGTCTAAGGCTCAGCAATTTGGGCTTAATCAACTAAGAGGTCGTCAATCTCCTAGGCTCTGACTAGGTCAGATTCAGCTCGCAATATGTGCCTACTAGATTTTGGGGCTTTTGAATGAGTTAAACCAATTGAATAAAGCGTAAGACAAAGATTAAAAAAATAATCATAGAACAAAACAAGAGCTAAAATATCATTAAAGGCGAAGAATATTGTCACAGGATACCATTAGCCTAGGATTCATAGACTGTATCAAATGATACAAACAAGGAAAGATAAAAGGTGATACGAAAATCCCTTTCAGGGAACCTGTCTACCCTGCAGTCGGCTTCCTAGGTCTTAAGGACGGACCTTGAATAATTCTCGGTGGATGGAGCTTCGGAGCTTCTTCAATGGAGGTTGAAGGAGATGGAGAAGGTGGAGAGAATTCTTCAAGGGTGAAAAGCTAAGGTAATTTACAATAATGAAAGATGTCTATTTTACAATTGGAAATTCTTATTTATAGACGCGGTTCGGGCCCTCTTTCTGACCTAATTCGTATCCTTTTACAGGTGGGAAGTCGTGGGGTCAAACGTGTCTTCGTGGGGTCGGGAATCAGTCTTTTGACTGATTCCTGCAGGTCAGCTCGGCGAGCTGGCCTCCAGCTCGTCGCGAGCAGGCCCTTGAGGGCCTGCTCGGCGAGGTGGCATAGCCAGCTCATCGCGAGCTGGCCTACGAAGGCCAGTTCATCGGGCGGCAATGCCTAGAACACCCGTGCGTGTCTGCTGAATGTCCCAAAGTGCGTTTTTCACCCGAATTCGTTCCTGCACATGCACGAAACTCCAAACAACATTAGTCCAAAGGCTAAATTGACCCGCCAATCGCTCATTTTAAGTGAAAACTTCGTTTGGTGCGACTTTTGGCGGATCAATTAGCTACAAAAGATAATGGAAATCCGATGTACATGTTATTTTGGCCATATTTGCCTAAAATTACCAGAAAACGAGCCTAAACAACGAAAAGTTAATAAAACATTTCCAATTTCTAACTAACTCACACAAAAGCATATAAATGCGAGAATTGCTCGCTTATTCATGAAATAACGCTAAAAACCGTCCTAAAACCGTACCCAAAGATAGGGGTTTTTGACCCTTATCAATGTGCGAATAGCAAGGAAATTTGGATGCTGGGCAACCATTGAGTTAGATGGTGTGGACTACTGGATGGGCATAGAGCCAATCTTGAAGAACAGAATGATTACTGATTACAAATGTACTTGGTAATCAATCTGATCTTCAATGTTGGCTCCATGCCCCTCCAGTATTCGATGCCATTTAACTCTAATGGTTCCCCATCATCCCGATATCCTTGTTTACCATCTGCACATTCTATACTCATACAGAACCTCAAACATAAACCTCAACAGAACATCAAACATAAACATGTTTCATACACATACACATACTCAATCACTTCTCTCAGTATAACTCATAGGTGTAAGAGTATTGCCAATCACAATGAACATTCAAAGCTTTAGAGTATGCCTAATCAGTTATATCTAACCAATCAGTTCATACCAATCATTTCATCATCACCCACAATAGCATACATATATGTAATCGTTCAGTTCAAACCCACATAACAATATATATATATATATATATATATATATATATATATGTATACTCAAAATCAGGCTAGTTTCCTAAATCAATGAGTTCTATGTTCATATACATACACATACTCATTCAGATAACAATCCAAGTGGAAGATATATTGCAAACCTATCTCAAACCAACATAACAACAATATATACTCAATAAGTTAAAGAAATCTTCCCATATGCTAAATGCAAGAACTGAATGACAATCTCTTCAGTCAGCCTTCACATGTAGCATTCTTACTATCCCTGCAAATATTATGTTCAAATAAAAAGAAATCAGAACATCTTCAGCAACCGGCACTGTATTGCCCTAGGTTAAAAAAAGATAATGACCCAAGAATTTCAGCGGTGAATCTAACAATGAATACAATAAAATCAGTATCTAAGCGAGAGATCTAACCCTTTAAATCATAGCTTTGAAAATCAATTATTCCAACTGCTGAAATCGACATACACAAAAGTAAATCGGATGAGGAAAAGAGAGAGTAAGGAACAATGAAAATCAATAGATACTTACCAGTACCGTGTTTATAGCTCAGTCAGTGATTGCATGTTCAAATCAGCCATGGAGATAGAGAGGGATGAGATGGATGAAGCTCTTGTGTAACCTAAACTGGGGGTTGGGATTAGAGAGAGGGTTTATATATCAGCTGAAATTTCAATCAAACAAGAGCGCCTAAAATTTGGGGATTGGCCGCGTAAGTGAAATTTCATTTGCCGCTTTTTTGTTTTCGGCAAACAATGACATTCATTTATTAGAAGTGTCATCTGTTGAGTAAGTGAAATTTAACAAAAACGCGCGTTTTCTTTAGATGACAGGATTATGTAATCGTAATGTCATCTGAGAATCGAGCGCATTTTTTATTTCGCTTTCAGATGACATACAGTTAAAATACTGTCACGAAAAATATTCAGACGACACGAAACAAATGTCTGTTATGTATCTTGTGTCATGTGAAATGGAAAATGGCATAGTGGAGCGTATCCGTAAATTCGGTTTTGTGTGTGGTCTATTATATTATACGGAATTCGCCTGTCCGAAGATGTATGAGTCCCCCAATGGAGTTCTAGATAAACCGTATGGGGCGTATATGCTTGCTCAACCAAGTCGAAAACTGAGTGCCAAAGGTTCACGATGGCTCGTTAATCCTTCTACCTCGATAACAGGTAGCCTGGAGGGAAGCGGCGGTGGGTCTGGTGCTGGAATGCCACATTCGGGGATCACGGAGGGGGCGAAAGATAGTGGTGGTAGTGTAGGACAGGGTGGGCATGGTGATATGGAAGTTGAGAAGAGTAGTGGTGATGTGCATGGGGCAGTTAAGTTGTGTAGTGGGGTGACTTGTGAAAATAGTGTCCAGGGGTCTGATTTAGTGGGAGAGGTGAGGGATAAGGAGAATTTGGGTGGTATGGTCGTGGTAGAGGTCAAAAGGAGGCGGAAGGAAGCTAGTTCCCAGGTGGGGGAGCATAATGAAGTGGATATAAATAATATTTTGGGTCAAAAAACGGGATTAAACCCTTATTTAGGGTAATTTTTTTTAAAAATTATTCTATTGGATTTGGTTAGAAAATATTCTCTTGAAAGGGGCTGTTTTTTAACTAGAGTTAAAAAAATAGATACTTTATAATATATTTTACTCATTACGGAGCCAGGTAGGAATCCAGGGATTCCTGCCAACTAGTGGGGCAGTGGCGTGAAGCCACTGCCCCAAACAATTATAATTTTTTTTAAATAAAAATGATAAAATAAATATAAAAAAATCAATTTATTATTTTATAAAAATAAAATTATATATTAGACTCTTGATAAATTGTAGTTTTATAGAATTTTGATTAAAATTTAAATTTGATTTTGCTTTGAAAATGTTAGGTTTAAATTTACACAATTTCATACGTTAGGTTAAATCTGTACTTCACTTAAAACGTTAAGGTTAAACATTTAGTACATTACTAACAAAAAAAATATAGTACATTAATAACACAGTAAAATATTTAGACAGTTTCAAAAAAATTATGATTAATTTATCGGTAACAGGTTTAGTTTTTTTAAACAGTCTAAAATATTTTAGTGTATTATTAATATAGTTACATAAAAAATGTAAGAAACTGCTTTAATTTATAGACAAAATGGTTTAGAATGTCCGATGTGGTAAATAATAGTCAAACAAATTTTTTCAAATTTTCAGTAATGTATGATTAAAATTGATCTTGCTTGGAAATGTTAGGGTTAAATTTGCACAGTTTCATATATTAGGGTTAAATCTGCACTTCGCTTGAAATGTTAAGTTTAAATATTTAGTGCATTAATAACATAGTAAAATATTTTAGACAATTTCATAAAAATATTGTGATTAATTTATATGTAACAGGTTTAGTTTTTTTAAACTGCCTAAAAAAATTTGTTTTACACACCACGTGTAAAATCGCCCCCCAACCGAACAATCATGTATTCACCACTGTTTGATCCTGATATTTTCATTGAATTATAGATTTTGTTTAACGTATAAAATAGTCTAAACCAGAAACCAGTTTTTTCAAAATTTCCGTAACATGAGGTTAAAATTGATCTTACTTATAAACGTTAGGTTAAATTTACACTATTTTATACGTTAAATCAAATATATACTTCACCAAAAAAAACATTGAAATTTTGGATTTAGAGCCAATTTTGAAGTGCTAATTTAGCACGCGATTATTATTTATTGAAAATAGGGGATCAGAACGACCACAACTTCAAATTTCGTGGAAACATGAAGGCTAAAACTACTTGTAGTTATAATAGTCAGATAGTCGAAGGAGCACGTACCCCTATCTGTGGAATTGAATTTGACCCTTAATCCAATAAATATTATTACTAGAATTTTTACTAATATTAATATTTATATTCAATTTAAAATTTATAAATATATGTTTTTTTATTATTTAAAAAAAAAATAATTCCCTCCTCCCTTTAAGGGATGAGAGTTGGGCAGTGGCACTAGAGCATCTCTAGTGGAAGGAACAAACTTTTGTTACTTCCACTTGCCACGTACATAAAAACACAACTTCCAAATAACATACCACTATAATATATCTATTTAATTAATATACAATTAATAACTTTTACTTAACCCAATACTTTATTCAATAGTTATTATAAATTCTATAAAAAAATATTTATAGAATAAAATAACTAAATCAATATTTATTATTATTTCTATAATTTTTTTTATAAATTTTTCGATTACTCGGTTCGAGACTCGTCAGACACCATTTAAGTGGATCCGCTCTTAATTAAAGTTTTTTGCACACAATGTGTTTCAAATCTGAAATCAGTAGTTTAAGCGGCTTAATCAGTAGATCCCCATGGTCGTACTGCTTTATCAGGTCTAATACGCTCAGCTGGGATAGGCTGAGTATATCCGACCTGTCACAGCACTCGATCGGACATATACGGCTCGACGATGTCTCTACACCGTATCCAACCGGCGTAGGACACTTGAAGCCGATCATCATCGGGGACAGGACCATAAGGCAACCACGTCACCTGAAAAAAAAATAATACTCAATAAAAAAATAATATACTATAAATAATACTTAAATTAATTCTAAAATTTTATAAAATAACTCTGCTGCCGTCATACGGTCTAGCTGCCTGCGTATGGTATCTAGTTGGGCGGTCGTCTTGCCTGGTACCCCGACCTCCCATCTCAGTGCACGGGCATGGTCAGCTGGGATCAAGTGAGCTCCTCTATGCGGCCGGAACACCGGAAAATACTCGTATATCCATGCCTGCAGTAGGGTCAAACATCCGCATATACCTGAACAGTCTCCTCTGCTCGCTATCCCCAACTGCCGGTACAACATGGCAAGTGTAGCAGACCCCCATGATAGTCCAGCTGCCCCGCTGACACCGCCGTAAACCTCAGCAAGATGGGCCGGCCTAATCCTATCTCCACTCTTGTCAACAAATAGAGTGGATCCAAGCATAAGCCACATCCACGTTGTGGCCCGAGTAGCATCATCTTTACCCTCAATGACAAGCCTGTGTATAGCCTGAACAAATACACCTCCACCATCCCATAAATGTCGGTCCGGCAACAGAAGCTGATCCTGATTCACCCCAAACATCATCATGCACATGGCATGAAGCCCGTCAGTAGTGGGAGACTCGGACACCATCGGATCATCGATCGGGATCCGAAGAATCTGCCACACATCATGCAGCTGGATAGTCATCTCCCCGAACGTCATGTGGAAGGAGTTCGTATCGGGCTGCCATCGCTCCACGAACGCAGTCAACAGCGGAGTGTCGAGGTTCTTAAACATGGCATGTGGAAGGTGAGACAAACCAGTCTTCTCGATCATCTCCTTCAACTGTAAAATGACACATATACAATTTATACAATTACTGAATTACAAATTACAATAAATGTTGACACACTATATTATTCTTACCTCGGGTGACGCACCAGAAAACCACTGACACAAATCTCGGCATGCTGATGATCTGTTGTAGTATGTTAGAAACGACCGAATCTCTCCTCCCAACATCCGTGAGGCAACATGTCCTAGAAAACTAGGAATCACGGAACCATCAACGGGGCCACCATCCACCGGTGCAGTAACTAGCCAGCTCTCGTCCTCACTAGCTTTGGGACGTTTGCTTGTCCCTGAAAGTTATAAAATTATACTAAAATTATACTAAAATACTAAAATATACTCAAATTATACTAAAATACTAAAATATAATAAAATTATACTAAAATACTAAAATTATACTAAAATACTAAAATATAATAAAATTATATTAAAATATACTAAAATTATACTAAAATACTAAAATATACTAAAATTATACTAAAATATACTAAAATTATACTAAAATACTAAAATTATACTAAAATTATATAAAAATTATACTAAAATATACTAAAATTATACTAAAATACTAAAATATATAAAATTAACTAAAACACTAAAATTATACTAAAATATACTAAAATTATACTAAAATACTAAAATTATATAAAAATTATACTAAAATTATACTAAAATATACTAAAATTATACTAAAATTATAAAAAATACCTGTACTCACAAAACGACCTCCTACGCGTTGGGTCGGTTGTCTCCCCGGGGTCGGCTACTCATCGCTATCCTCAACCTCGCGATCATGTGCAACTGCAGACTATCACACTGCCCGGGCTGCCACATCCAGGTAGTCCTCAAAAGTATCGCCATCAGGCTCTCTGTCATCAAAATCTGTCGCCCCCTCCGATCCATCAACATCGGACTGCTCCACAATCGGTCCCCTCCTCAACTGGTCCGTCGCAGCCCCTCTACGCCTACGACCGGATATATCAATACCACGCAATCTCGTATGGCGTGGTGTATCATCCTCGCCGTCGATATCTAGACGACGAGCAGATGACGGGATGAATTTCCCACCCCTAGTAGGCCGCTCCGTCTACAAAAAAAATTACACTAAATTAATAAAATTGTAAATAATGTAAATTATACTAAATTTATAAAATTATGCTAAAATACTACTAAATTAATAAAATTGTAATTATACTATAATTATAAAATTATAATAAATTATACTAAAGTTATAAAATTATGCTAAAATTATACTAAATTTATAAAAT
Organism: Euphorbia lathyris; assembly: GCF_963576675.1. Classification (NCBI taxonomy): domain Eukaryota; kingdom Viridiplantae; phylum Streptophyta; class Magnoliopsida; order Malpighiales; family Euphorbiaceae; genus Euphorbia; species Euphorbia lathyris. The sequence goes on along the minus strand of NC_088910.1, from coordinate 25,506,220 downwards.
TACCCTAAATTAATGAAATTGTAAAAATTAAGCTAATACTATACTAAAATTATAAAATTACACTAAATTACTAAAATTTTAAATAATGTAAATTTTTATAAAAAACCGTGGGCGTAAGGGAATCACGCCCAGACCACTGGTCGGGCGTATGAACATCACGCCCGACCAGTGGTGTGGGCGTATGAGAATCACGCCCGACCTGCGGTTCGGGCGTATGCGTATCACGCCCGACCAGTGGTGCGGGCATGTGGCTATCACGTCCGCACCACTGGTCGGTCGTGATGCTCATACGCCCGAACCGTAGGTCGGGCGTGATTCTCATACGCCCGACTGCGATTCCGGCGAAAACAAAAAAAAACCCCACAGATTTTCAGTTCGATGTAAAAATCAACGAAATAAAACGGTAAATCTTACCACTTTAGCTTTTCCTTTACGGTTTCTGTCACCATCCATGATTCGGTTCACTAATTTTTCCGGATTTGAGCAAAAATCGTATAGGGTTCTTGAGAGGTTTTGAGGTTTTTCAAATTTAGTGCAAAGGGTAGTTCGGTCTATTAACGGGGCTAGAAGTATAAATTAGTGGCTGGGTTTAGTAATCCACTTAAATAAAGGACTCTGCTTTTGCATAGTCCTTTAGCTTTTTATACCATTACGGTGTGCACTGCACCGTAATGGTTTTTGTTTTTTTAACCCCAATATAAAACAGCCCCTTGGATGGAAATTTGTTTTTAACTAATATCATTTAAATAATTATTTTTTCAAAGAACCCCAAATTAAAGTTTAATCCCAAAAAACTGGCTTGGGGCGGGCTCTGCTGGACAGGCCCGCCAAGAATCATGAGCATCTTGGCCTGGAACTGCCGTGGGATGGGCAACTCACGTACGGTTGGCGTTCTTGTGGATCTTGCTCGTCAACATAAATCGGATGTAATTTTTCTTTCAGAAACAAAAATTAGTTTGAATCGTTTGGATGCAATTAGACGGAAATTGAGGTTTACAGGATGTGTTAGTATGGACTCTTTGGGCCGAAGTGGTGGATTGGGCCTGATTTGGAAGGAGCTGGATATGGTGCAGGTTATTGATAAATACAGAAATTTCATCGACGTTCGCATAACACTGGGTTCTTGCAATGTTTGGAGATTTATGGGGTCCCGGAATGGACGCATCGGTCAGAATCTTGGAATACGTTGTGCCAACTCGTTAATTTTATTAATGAACTTTATTCAAAAACAACTGTAATTTTGTTCACAAACTATATGTTTTTTAAACCTATAAAATTAAAATTGCACACAAAATTATATAGTTTTACATTTTTCCCATTATAAAATTATTATTATTAAAAGATTATTAACTAAGATTATTCATGAGTCTGATAAATATTATAATCGAATTTATTTGTGAATCTACAATCGAGTCTACTAGTGAGTTTTGACCTCAAACACGACTCATTTTTACAAACCAAAATTAAAATTATACTGAAACACAACTTGTTTATAAATCCAGTCAAATACAATTAAGTTTTTATGAAACCAAGACATGGAACCTAGATGATGAGAAATGCTTTTCAACAGTCCATTATTCAATGAATTAATAATAAAATAAATTTATGGCAGTTACAGTTAAAGATAAAAAAGGACAGTAGTAGGAAGGAGTAGGACACTCACACACAACTCGCGTTATCTTTTCCTTTTTTTCTGAATTGAAGTCTTTTTACTATTTATTTATTTTTGGATTTTCTTCTCATACCCAGTATTCTTCTTATAACCAATCATGTGACCTTTGGAATTATTCTAAAGAATATTTGCAAATCTCCATAAAAATACAAAAGGATGCTTATATGCATTAACGAATTTTAATAATAAAAAAAATAAAAGACATTACATTAATTTGGATCCTCAAATTAAAGCTTCACAGTCTCTGAACTAAGTAAAAATATCAATTGAGTCCACATCTTATCATAAAATCAGAAACTATGACTTCTTTTTAATATAGATTGTGATAACTATGTGTTGGTTCAAAATGAGATTGAGAAAAAGGGTTTCAAATTGTTCAACCGAATGATTTTCAATGAAATCTCAACTGATGATTTTTGTTTAGAATAAGGACTCAATTGATGATTTTTTGTTACTTCAATGACCTGATTAATGATTTTAATAGTTTAAGGGTTTAATTGACGTTAAAGCTTTAGTTTACCAAATGAGTATTATGACAAAATAAAACCCTTTTTGATACAAATAAAATTAATAACTAAAGTAATTACAACAATAAACATTGTAATTTTACATATTTACATAGATGTTGATGTCGTCTAAAAAGTTTGTAATTATGAGTTTGAGATTTATATGCAATGTAAAAATTTGTAATTTTTCTATAATTTTATTTTTTTATAACATCCGAATTACTAATAATTAATAATGATAATTAAATACGAATAACAACAAACCATTATTCCTATTAAAAGAATGATTAATGATAATTAATATCGGATTAGTAATAATTAATGCAAGATTAATGGATGATTGATGACAATTAAAGTTTGATAACATCCATCTACTTGATAACATACAGATCTATCTTTGGGGTAAATGTGTAAAAACATAGAAAAAGAAGGAGCCTACAACATTATATCACGCCACCTGGATCGAATCTTGGAAAATATATTATCTAAGTAAGATAAGACAGAAATAGTTGGATAGAGAGATGTGTCAGGTGAAGTATATTTATCATCTTATCTCATCTTGACAATTTAGGAAAAGATCAAATGACGTCTTTGAGATTAGTAATGACGTGACTGTTCAGTTCGCACATCTTTAATGCTCAAGGATTACAAAAGAACATATAAATACCTTACTTGAATATGTTTCTGGTATGTTTACTAACTTCCTCCAAACTCTTGTATTATCTAATGTCGTACTTTTATCATCGGAGTGTCCGAGCAGCACCTCACAAAGAAAGGGTTCGGATCAACAAATTTTGACCAATTAATAATATTTGTAGAACTAACCCCAATTTTCATTGCAATTATGAGATAAATGTTTAATGTTTTAATGGTTAATGTTTTGCTCATATAGTACACCTATAAGTAGAGTAGGAAACATGCAATTAAAATCATACATAGTGCAAAAGAATCAGCAATCATGATCATTATACAGGGATGGAAGAGACAAAAGCCGGATTCTAAGAAGTAGAGATCTTTTGCACTTTATCCAGTTCTATTGGCCCCCAAATACTATAATTTACAAAAAGAGATTCTTTGAGGGGTCTTTTTGAAATTAAATTAATATAAAGATTTAGTCACGTGATACGCGTGTCGTCCTCTGACAAAAACTACTTTTGTGTATTTAGCAGTTTGGCCCTCTCCCCCAAGGAAAACAACACAAGCAACACTAGAAATATCAAGTTATGAAAATGGCGTTTTAGCTTTCCACTCAGCTTTCTCTGAAATGGGGTTTTCTTTGCGCACTTTCTCTCGCATGTTTTCTCTGTAAAAAACTCTTCTTTTCCATCAAAAACTTTGCTTCTCTCTGGACCTAATAATGGGGATAGCGTCTAAGCTTCTGTTCCTTTGCTTCTTTGTTTTCATTTCGCTCTACACTCCTGTTCAAGGGGAAGATAGAGAAAGCCTTCTTTCTTTCAAATCCACATTTAAACATTCGGATTTTTTTTCGTTATGGAATGAGTCGACTCATTATTGCAACTGGGTTGATGTTCTTTGTGAACAAGGTCGAGTTATTTCTCTCAATCTCAGTGGTTTGTCACTCGACGGTTCGATTCCTCCTTCTCTGTTCTCATTATCCAGCCTTTCTATACTCGATTTGTCATCAAATGCATTCTCTGGTGAAATTCCTCTCCCAATTTCAAGTCTAAAGCGCTTGAAACACTTGAATCTGAGTGAAAATCAGCTAACAGGAGTAATCCCTAGGGAAATAAGCGAGTTAACTCAGCTGGAAAGCCTCATGCTCGGTTCCAACTCCTTCGTCGGGGAAATCCCACAAGAGCTTGGTAAGCTTTCTCGACTCCATAATCTCGATCTTTCTGATAATGCACTTGTTGGAAGAGTACCAAGTAAACTCGGCGAGTTAACTCGATTGCAATACCTAGACTTGAAGAGCAACAATCTATCAGGTTCTCTCCCTGTAACCCTTTTCCTGAATCTTTTATCTTTGACGTATCTGGATGTGTCGAATAACTCGTTCGCCGGTCCAATTCCACCGGAAATTGGTAACCTCAAAAACCTTACTGAACTATACATCCGGAGTAACTTATTTTCCGGTGAATTACCACCAGAAATTGGGTCTCTTCCACGGCTTGAAACCCTCTCCGCAGCAAATTGTTCAATCACAGGCCCATTGCCTGAACAGATATCTAAACTCAAGTCACTGACTGTGTTTGACATGTCAAATAACCCCTTGAGGTGTTCAATACCAGCATTCTTAGGGAAGTTGCAGAACTTGATGAGATTAAACCTAGTGTCATCTGAGCTTAATGGCTCCATACCGGCTGAGCTCGGCGAGTGCAAGAGTTTGACTTCATTGATGCTTTCTTTCAATTCTCTTTCTGGGTCTTTGCCAGAACAACTTTCTAAGCTGCCTATGATTACTTTTGTTGCTGAAAATAATCAACTGTCTGGGCCAATTCCGTCTTGGCTGGGGAGATGGAATAAAATTAGTTCGATTTTTCTTGACAGTAATGAGTTTTCAGGGAAATTGCCGCCTGAAATTGGGAATTGTTCTGTACTGACGGTTCTCATATTAAGCAACAACAAATTGAGTGGGGAAATACCAAGAGAGCTGTGTGATTCAGGATCACTGACGCAGATCAATCTTAATGGAAACAACTTGTCTGGTTCGGTTGATGATGTATTTTCCAAGTGCACCAATTTAACCCAGTTGGATCTAAGTGCTAATCAGATTAATGGCTCCATACCAGACTACTTGGGAGAGCTTCCTAATTTGTTGAGCCTTACAATTGACAATAACAGTTTTCGGGGTCCAATTCCTGTAAGTATATGGAGATCAAACTTGATGGAATTAACTGTGGCTAATAACATGTTAGAGGGTTATCTTTCTGAAGAAATAGGCAATGGTGTTCAATTGGAGATTCTGGTTCTCGATAACAATTGGTTAATAGGAAAAATCCCCAAGGAGATTGGGAATCTGACCAATCTTTCTGTTCTCAGTTTGAACTCTAATCTGCTGGAGGGGACTATTCCAGTTGAGATTGGAAATTGCTCTGCATTGACTGCATTGGACTTGGGGAATAACAGATTCAGTGGGGAGATTCCGGAGGAAATCGCAGATTTGGATCAGTTGCAGTACTTGGTTCTTTCACACAATGATTTATCAGGCTCCATTCCTTCAAAGCCGTCTTTGTATTTTCGATCGAGCATTGTACCTGAATGGAGCTTCATTCAGCATCTTGGAGTATTTGATCTGTCTCATAATATGTTGTCTGGTTCAATTCCTGATGAATTGGGGAACCTTGAGGGTGTGATTGATCTTCTGATTAACAATAACTTGCTTTCTGGTGAAATTCCAGCACCTCTTTCGAAGTTACCAAATCTTTCAACCTTGGATTTATCTGGAAATTATCTTACAGGTTCCATTCCTCCGCAGATCAGTCTCTCTTCTAAGCTTCAGGGTTTATATATGGGGAATAATCAGCTTTCGGGTACCATCCCTGAATCCTTTGGGGATTTGCTGAGGTTAGTGAAGCTGAATTTGACTGCAAATAAGTTACATGGATCAATTCCTATGAGTTTCAGTAACTTGATAGAGCTCAACCTCCTGGATTTAAGTGATAATGAACTTGATGGCGAGCTTCATTCATCACTGTCGGCAATGCAGAGTATTGTGGGGCTTTATCTTCAACAGAACAGATTTTCTGGTTCCATTGATGAACTTTTATCCAACTCTGACACGTGGAGGATTCAAATGTTAAATTTGAGCCTTAATTTCTTTGATGGCGACTTGCCTGAGTCAATTGGAAATCTCCCTTACTTGGCTTACTTGGATCTTCATGGAAATAGTTTGACAGGAGAGATTCCTCCAGAAATTGGAAACCTGACACAACTTGAATACTTTGATGTCTCGGGGAATCGCCTATCTGGAAAAATTCCAGAGAATATATGTGCCCTGATTAATCTGAAGAAGCTGAATTTGGCAGAAAACAGGTTAGAAGGGCCTGTGCCCACAACTGGTGTTTGTATAGCCAGTAAAATGTCACTGGCTGGAAATAGAAATCTCTGTGGGGAACTTGGAGGTTCTGATTGTAGGGAGAGATCATCTTTGCTCCATGTCTATCAACTATCCGGTGTTGCTGTTGGATCCTTAATTATTATTCTTAGCATTGCCTTATTACTAGGAAGATGGGTTACTGGGAGCAGCAGAGAAAGTGATCCTGAGGCCAGTGAAGATAGCAAATTAAACAGTTTCATTCATGAAAATCTCTACTTCTTAAGTAGCCGAGTGTCAAAGGAGCCTTTGAGCATCAACCTAGCAATGTTTGAGCAGCCTCTTCTGAAAGTAACCTTAGTTGATATTATTGCAGCCACCAATAACTTTTGCAAGACAAATATCATTGGTGATGGAGGTTTTGGCACGGTATACAGGGCAACACTGCGAGACGAAAAAACTGTTGCAGTTAAAAAACTAAGCGCAGCCAAAACACAGGGTGACCGAGAATTCATCGCGGAAATGGAAACTTTAGGCAAAGTGAAGCACCAGAATCTAGTACCACTGATTGGATATTGCTGTTATGGTGAAGAAAAGCTTCTTGTTTATAAATATATGAAGAATGGAAGTTTAGATCTTTGGCTAAGGAATCGAACAGGGGCTCTTGAAATCCTTGATTGGCCAAAACGCCTGAAGATTGCCATTGGTGCTGCAAGAGGGCTGGCTTTTCTACACCATGGATTCATCCCTCACATTATCCACAGAGATATAAAGGCCAGCAACATCTTGCTTGATGAAGATTTTGAGCCAAAAGTTGCAGACTTTGGACTAGCCAGATTGATCAGTGCATGTGAGACTCATGTTACGACTGATATTGCAGGGACACTGGGGTACATTCCACCGGAGTATGGGCAGTGCGCAAGGTCCACGACAAGGGGAGATGTATACAGTTTTGGTGTGATTCTGCTGGAATTGATAACGGGACAAGAACCAACAGGGCCGGATTTTAAAGAAGTGGAAGGTGGAAATTTGATTGGTTTGGTGTTTGAAAAGATGAAGAAAGGGAAGGCTGCTGATGTGCTTGATCGAACCGTTTTGAACGCAGATTCAAAATCAGTGATGCTTAAAGTGATGAGGATTGCTTGTAGTTGTTTGTCTGATAGTCCTGTTCGCAGGCCTACTATGCTTCAAGTGTTAAAGTTGCTCAAGGAGATTGCAGATGAGTAGTTCAGTATTTATGACTATTTACTGAAGAAGATAAGATGTATTTAGGAGAAATGAAATTTAGGTTTGTGAACTTGTGTATTGACTAATCTGATCTCAAGACTTCATTTTGTACTTTCCGCTATATATATATATATATTGAAAAAGTTGATCTAACCTGTTAATGTACTCACTCTATATGTATATCAGAAAAGTTTATGTCACCTTATTAATTAATGTAGACAAATATTGGGCCGTTAAAGGACTAAACCTAGTTATTATATTGAAGCAGTTAACCTATGGGCTAAGACTGGTCACTTCTAAAGAGGAGTTCTTCCGATCTTGACTTTCAAACACCCGCAGCGAAATCCTATTGCAAGATGTTATTGTTTTTTTTTTTTTTTGTGCTGTTGATATTAGACTCAAATAGTACTTCATCAAGTCCAAAAAATTGCATTATATATTTTAGCCCAATAAATTTAATTAAAATCTGTAGTAATTTTTATTTGTTATTTGTTATTTTTTTATTTAATTCGGTTTGTTCGGCTCAGAGCCGAACCAAATATTTTGGTTCGATTTTATTTTGGTTTTATTTATTATTCGGTTCGGTGTTGGTGTCAATTATTTAGATCATTTTGATATTCGGTTGGTTTTTTAGTTCGATTCGATTTTGCGCCAATGCACACCCCTACTCCTCTCTCTAGCGAGCTACTGAAGTCTGTCTACCAAAGAAGCTTAAGTGAAGCATGACAGGCAGTGGGTTCAATCAAGCTTTGTAGATGGCATTCAGAATACACGTTCTTTCATTCCATTGTTAACATGAGAATGCTACAATTTCATTAGATGATAATAAGATTGATACTACAGCATAAAAATAGTAAGGAATAAAACCTCACATACATATAGCCCAAGCCTATTACATGGTCCACAAAGGCAAGAAAAAGACTACAAAAAGCAAAAAAAGCCATGAAAGGTACATCTAAAATAGAAGACCGTTGAAACATATATTTATTGTAATCCCGGATTCGCAGCGGAGCAACTGTAGTCCAATCTTCATCCTTTAACCTATTCTGAAACATCGGATCTAAGTCACTTCTTTTGCAACCACATAGATCCAGTGATCTACGGATAAGATCTGTCTTTTCTGTACTTGCTACAACAGAAAAGGTTACAAAAACAAAGATTTTAACGAACAGATGCACGTCAAATGGATCCGGAGATCGGATAAAATATGTCAGATCCAACCAAAATTAAATGATACAAACAAAAGGAAAACAACTAATACAACTAGAAAAAAATAAGAACATGGGGAGGAGGAAGAAGGAAGAAGGAAGAAGGAAGACAAACTTCCTTCTTCCTTCTCAACTAGACAGAAGTAAACTTGGACTTTGTTGTGAGATCTGGGCAAAAACGGATATTTTTCAAAGAAAGGGAAGGTGTGTGTGTGTATGTGGGCAGGAAAGGAGGAGAAGAGGGGTGGTGGGCGGCGGATCTAGGGTAGGAAAAGAAAAGAAGAAAGTTGAAGAACCTAGAGTCACTAAGGTTCCAGTACTTTTTTTGTCACATCTATGTCCTTGATTTTAATTATTATACCCTAATTGTATGTGTGTGTGTCCATGAAAGGAGGAGAAGATAGGTGGTGGACGGTGGATCTAGAGAAGGAAAAGAAAAGAAGAAAGTTGAAGAACCTAGAGAGAAGGAAGACCTTCTCTCACTAAGGATCCAGTACTTTTTTTTTTTACATCCGTGCCCTTGATTTTAATTATTATACCCTAATTGCGCAGGAAAGGAGGAGAAGAGGGGTGGTGGGCGGCGGATCAAGGGAAGGAAAAGAAAAGAAGAAAGTTGAAGAATCTAGAGAGAAGGTCACCTTCTCTCACTAAGGTTCCAGTACTTTTTTTGTCACATTCGTGTCCTTGATTTTTATTATTATACCCTAATTGTGTGTGTGTGTGTGTGCAGGAAAGGAGGAGAAGAGGGGTGGTGGGCGGCGGATCTAGGGAAGGAAAAGAAAAGAAGAAAGTTGAAGAACCTAGAGAGAAGGAAGACGTTCTCTCACTAAGGTTCCAGTATTTTTTTTATCACATCCGTGTCCTTGATTTTAATTATTATACCCTAATATTAGGTTACATCATAATTTTTATTGATTTGTGAGTTAATTTGATATTATGGATATAGTACTCATAGGTGTTGATTGTGATCTCTTTTATTATTACGCCAGATGCCGATTGAGGTCGTTTAAGGAATTTTGTTTTTAAACTTAAATATATAATCCGAATAATAGATTAACTCTCTGAATATAATGGATATCTTATTAGTTCTCTAAATTTACTTGTAATGTAACAAATAAATATAGAAATCCAATATGACATCTAAATCGTGTGGAGAATTGTTTTTTTTATACAAATACCCATTAAACACCAAAGTCAATAGCACCTTCTAGACATGCCATCATTTTCATTTTCATTCATCACACTTGAGTCATTATCGACTTATTGGATTTCACTATTGATGCCGACTACTGATAAGTTTCGACTATAAAATTCAATCATCCGTGATAGATTAATCCATTAAATGAAATATGTGTAGCCATTTGTCAAATTCATATTCCACATTAGAGCACGTTCATGTATAACGATGCAATATTTATTTGTTATACTATAAACAAGTTTAGGGGGTGATTAAAACCGGTGATGAAATACTCGTTAAGTTTAGAAAGTCAATATACTATTCAGGCTAAGTTTAGGAAGCGGCTGATGTATTAGGGCTATATTTTATTAGTATAAGTTTGAAACAATATTTATATAGATATGATTTTGATATAATTAGATAATTTAACTGTAAACTTAAAAAATATATTATTTAACAGAATCATTTATTAATTTCTACCAATTAGTTAAATTTTACTCGAGGGATTAAAAGTCTCAAATCGTTAATGATCAGAAAATTAAAATATTTTTTTTTTCAATATCTAAATTTGAAAAAGTTAAAATAAGGAATTTCTTTTTGTTATATTAAAAATACAGAATTTATATATATGGAGGAAATGGAGATAAAATATAAATAAATAGCTAAATTATGGGTGAAGTGTATTTTATTTAATTTTTATAATATTATTAGTTTGGTTTGTGTAACCACAAATGAAAATGGTGAAATCACAAATTAAGACGTTGTAACTGAAACGAATAGCTTGGTTGGTGTGAACAATCAAGCCCAACAAGTTGCTGGCCGCCAGGCCCAACAGTGGGGACACTAGAGACTAGAGTCCAACTAAGTCAAATTTTATTTTGGAAAAGATACTACAATTCCACATTCACATAAGAGAAGATATATCAAGAGACATGTGGATGTGGTTATAAATAAGAACATTCCTATCTGTTTTACCGAAATTTCCACATGCACCTTAATAAGCAAGTGAATTTACTTATTCACCGTTAGATATAAGTTTATTAAATCTAAGTCTCAAGATGCTTTAAATCTCCACCTTAGAATTTTAATAAGTCTAGATCTAACGGTGAATGAACAAATTCTACATGCTCATTAAGATACATGTAATCAAGACTGTTATTTTACGTATCCAACACTACTCAATAAACATGTTACATAAGCTGCGGTTATTATTATGGACCATTCAATAAACTCTGGTTACAACCATTTAATTATATTAATCTTACAATTAATTAAGGCTTAATACATTATTAGTTCCCTCAATTTGTCAATAATATTTGATTGGTTCCTTAAATTTTGCAAGCGTCTCGCTAGCTCCTTGAACTTGATTATTCCACATCACCAACTCTCTGAACTTGTCCATAAAAATAGAAACTCCATCAACTTTATAAATGTCTCACCAACTCCCTGAACTTGCTTATTTCGTAACAACTAAATATAAAAACCTATTAAACCTAAATTCTAAAAATGTATCTTCATCTATTCGTGAGTTAATGTTCTCTCCTATTAGAAGAGTTAGTGCTGGAGGTTTGAGAGATTGAATGCATGAGGATTGAGAGTTAGGATTATGGCTTTTGTATTTAGTTGTTATCGAATAAGCAAATTTAGGAAGTTGGTGAGACATTTATAAAGTTCACGGAGCTAAGTTACTTTTATGGACAAGTTCAGAGAGTCGGTGATACAGAATAATCAAGTTTAAAGAACTGGTGAGGCACCGCAAAATTTAGAGAGTCAATCTACTATTATGGACAAGTGGAAGATGGTGATGTATTAGGCCATTAATTAAATTCTACATCATATTATTTTAAAAGTAAAAAATAATATATATAAAGTAACCAAAAGATTTAATCAATTAGCTGATAAGTGTTTAATATATTAACTAGAAGAGATATTAATAAAGAGGTATAATGAGTGTTCATTATACCTCGTTATCAATACACTTAAGATGTGTGTGCTTCTTTTAAAACTTATGAATGATTAATAAGATATATGGGCTAAAGTAATGACCTCTATTGCACTTAAGAACAGGGACGAAGCTAGAGGGGTCGTTGAGGGTCGACGGCTCTACCGGAAAACCCCATGGAGGAGTTCTCCATCCTGGCTCTGCTAGATTTCTGTTATGGCTGGAGCCCCTCCAGCAAGGGCGGAGCCAGAGGGATCGTGGAGGGTTGACCGACCCTCCGATTCTATCGAAAAACCCTATGGAAGGGTTCTCTATTCTGGCTCTGCTAGGTTTCTGTTATGACTGGAGCCCTCCAACCATGATAGAGATTAAAGAAAATGTGATTTCTGTTTTTTTTTTTTTTTATAGATTTCATATGTTTGCATTTTTGCGGATGATAAATAGATGAACAAAGGGTAAAGATACAATTAAACAGTAGAATCAAAAAGAAACAAAGAGACCAAAAAAAGAGTTTATCTGAAAAAAAGAAAAAAGAAAAAAGAAGATGAAAGTATATAAAAGTAGATGGTAAAGACTCCAAAATATATATATATATATATATATATATATATATATATTTATTGGAGTCTAAATAAAACTGCAATATTGATAGATTTGAGGTTCGATTCCCCATTGGTAGATGATCTGTAAATTCTACTGTAAACCTTCATCAAGGTCTGTGGTTTGCCCTGACCTTAGGAATGGGTAGACCTACCCTTACCTAAATTTTTGCCTACAAAAAAAATAGAGTAATATTGAGGAGATAAAAGGTCCAAAAAGGGTTTTCAGTCTTTGATTTAAATGTTAGGATACATAGGATATGATATGATAGTAGTTAAGTAAATTATGTGCGTCTTTACCAACTTCTTCTTAATGCTATGCTATGATATGATATGAATAATTCAATGTATTTTTTTTAATATAATTATCATTTGTATTTTCTTTCTAAATTTTAAACCCAAAATGAAGTGGTTTTGGGTATGAGAATTAAAAAAAAAAAATGATAAGGTGCCAAAAAAAAAAAACTTAACGTTCACAGTCAGAAGTAATTTTACCCATAATATTTAAAATTGTGCAATTTTATCTCTAATGTTGGTAGGCAAGAGAAATTTTACCCATAACATTGTCAAGTTGGGTCAATTTTAGAAATAATTCATCAAACTGTTTTCTCAGTCATGAATCTTGTCATCCACACTTCACATCTGAGTCATTTTATCACTCACTAGTGACAGATCATAAACATATGATTAGACGTTGAAAAAAAGTTTAAAAAAAAATTAAAAAATATACTATCTATTTTACGAGTTAGACAAAAAAAAAAAATTCAAAATATTTCGCCGAATTAATAAATATTAATCTTCAATTCTATTATTAAATCACATAAAATATAAAATCTTTTTATTTAAAACGAACTGATATATAATTGGTGCAGAATAACGAATAAAATATTTATATTTTACAATAATATCTGAAATTTACTTAACTTGCCAACGTTAAAGGTAAAATTGCTTTTGGCTGTCAATATTAGAAATAAAATTGTACCATTTTAAATGTTAGGAGTAAAATTGCTCCTAACTGTAAACGTTAAGAGTATTTTTTACACCTTATTACTATAAAAAATGAGAATAGAAAAAAATTTCTATCGTTTCCATTCACTGTACAGTTTAATAGTTATCTTCATATCCATTTTAGTTAACAATTAACTATCGGGAATAAAATTCATAAACACATTGTTAAGTAAGAATCAAAGTGCTTAGTTGTTATTAAAAAAGAATCTACTAAAAATGAAACCTTCCGAATATTGAATTCTAGCTTCGCCACTGCTTAAATTTAATGTTTTCCTACTGTTATTTTTATTTTATTTTAAACGGTTTTGATTATATGGATTTTAATAATTATGTAGTATTTAGTCATTTACTATTGGATTTAGGTTTACTAGAATTTTAAAATAGAAATTCAAAACATTGTAACGCTGGATCACATAGTATAATATTGACTCAAATATATACAATCAAACCAAATGTTTGATTTGTTGTCGAACCGGCCAACTCAGTATGACTTTTAAAACATTTAACACTACTACTACTACCATTAGAAAGACTAAAACTACGGCACCATCTAGTTTGCTTCTCAATTTGTGTTCTGTAACAAACGACAAGATCAAACATTAATATGGAATTTTGTATAGCTTATCGCAAACCATTAATGTATAGTCTTGTCAAGTGATCTTCTGCATCATATTCTTCATTATAATATTGATTCTAAAGCCTGATTCCATCCACAATTATCCGCTCCTCATATCACTATCCTATTCTACAGATGAATCATATCGGTTTGATCATATGGACCTTAATTACTATATAGAATTTTATCATTTACCATTAGATTTAGATTTATTAAAATTTTAGAGGTGGAAATTTAGAACATCCTAAAATTTAGATTTAATAAATATATATTTAATGGTAAATGACTAAATTCATTTAACCATTAAGATTCATGTGAATACTACTGTAATCATATGTTCTGATTAAAAATAATGAGAAAAGGTAACCATTTAGATAGGACGGTAAATGCGCCCATTCACTAATGGGCCGTTTACTGTTCGACTCAATAAAAACTTGATTATATTCCTATATAGTTTTGTATTAAAGAAATTTTAAATCAATATAATTAATGAGTTGTTCGCGATCGAAGTGCATGTACTGAATTAATGAGTTCCTCGCGAACAAAGCTTGTGAACGTGCTCGTTAAAGCTCGTGAGCAGCTTAAAACAGAATATTGAGCTCGGACTCGAGCTTGAACTTGTCAATTTTTTGATCAGCCGAGCCTGAGCAGGTCAAATCTTGGCTTGGCTCGTCTCAATTACAGTCCTACATTTAGATACTTAGACCAATGGAATAGACACAATGATTTCTAAAAGTTGTCATTGTGATTTGCACGACTTACAGTTAGCAGGACCGTTTCTGGACATAGGCATGAGGAGCAGACAAGATACGGAGGACACAAAAATAACAATTTTATAAAAAAAATATATAGAAATTAAATCTCAAAAGCTGCAATTAAAGTAGTTATAGGTTTAAACAATAACATTACACATTCACGGTCCAAGGGAGGGAGGGTCGTAACATTTTTATAAAATGATTTTTTTTATAATGAAATTTGATGTTTTTTTTATTAGATCTCTTGTTATGTGTAGTAAAAAAAAGTGTTATTTTCAAGAAATCTTTCTTCTACGTAATTGATTTTTCTAAAATATTTTTTAGAGAAATTTATAAATCTGATCCAATGAGGATGTCCATTTACATATTTAGACACATTGACGGTTGTCGAATCCACCAAAAATAAATATAACTTCACAGCCCTTAGGCTTGCACAAGGGTAAGCAAAGGTCATACCCAAAGGACGAATACTGATCTAATTTGTAAATATAACCAAGCAAATGAATAAAAAGTAAAAAGGGGGAATTCGAATAGATGATTGCTAAATTAACAAAAGTGATGAAGTTGAGTTGAAATTGAATAAAATGATTAATTGGAATTTCAGCTAAGGGATTCTCAGGCAAGGATTTAGTTAGTCTTGATCATTGATAGAAATGATGTTTCTTCTAAATTGCATATCAGACTAGTTTGGTATATTCTTCCTAAATAATGAATTAACCAAGTAAGACTGTAGTTAACTCCTAATTAACGAATAATCTTACCTTAGCGGCTAAGATTCAACCCGTTAACAGCGTTATGAATTAGAAGAACCTAATTTAAGCCAACCGATTCTCAACGATATCGATTAAGAAACTTAATTACTCATTCACTTGATGTGATAAAGTCGAAAATAGATGTATTAATGTCACATGGAGAGTTCTCAGTTTGTCAATCTGATTATCCCCAAATACAATCTAGATTTCAACTTTATAGCATCAATTGCTACTAACTCAGATTTAACTAAATAATGACTCGTTGATTATCTAGTTTAATCAGACAGCTGTATGCCAGTTTAATCAAATGAACAATCGGCCATATCATTCAAAAGCAAACTAACAATTGAGATAAAATCCCTAACCACAGTGAATAAACAAATGATATGAATAAAGAGAAAATACTAGAAGAGGAACGATCTCACAATACTTGAAGATTCCTGCCTTTGAATTATCCCTTAACCGAAATAAAGGGTTTAGCTATGAATAGCCATTAAGAACAAAATGAGTGTTTCTCGTTTTTAGTATGAAGAACGATCTTTGGAAAAATGTAAAAGTCTTAAAAAAGAAGAGAGAGATAATCTAATCTAAAACCTAATGTTTTGTAAATAAGATATATCCCTCCAAATTAGCTAACAAAAGAATATCTTTCCCAATCACGAATCTTTTCTAATCTTCTCATATCCCTTATTTTCTGCCTTCTTCTTTGAGTAGGAAAGAGTCCTGATCAATCTAAACATCATCAGTTTGGAGGTCTTAGTCTTGGGCAAGACTAACTCCAATTTCGTTTCAGCTCCTTTGTTTCAGCTAGTCTTGGGCAAGACTAACTCCATTTTCGTTTCAAGTCCAAAGTTTCTTCAAAGTAAGTCCAATTCTGCTCCTTTTAATCATTTGATTCCTGTGGAGACAAATCATACCAAAACAAGCAATAATATTTGAAATAACACTAAATTAATTAAATAACCTAGCACTAAAGTGGACATTTGAACGTTGAATTGGACACTTATCACACATTCAAAGACATACTACCAAACTAGACTATTTCATTACATATTTTCCAAAAATACCTTAGTATATATGTAACAAACACTTTCACGAATCACTTCCATTTCGTCTCCAAGTCACTTTCAAGTTTCAACATTTGTCTCCAATTCACTTTCAATCTTCATCTCCAAAGCTCAGGTAAGTTATTTTTTATTTTAAACACATAATAATTAATTGCATTGTTGGAAATGTTATACTCAAAAAATTTACGCATTTATAAATATACAGATCTAGGGTTCATGTTCGCATATCGCAAAATGTGAATATCCTTAAAACATATGATCACTCTTTGTCATTTGCATTTACTGTACAATGCAATCGACTTGCGAACGATCTATCTATATATGTGTTTGCAAACACCAGAATGCGAACGACATTTGTTGAAATGTGATATTATTTCGCATCGCATTGCTACATATGTGATACAGTTCATAAGATCTGAATCGCATATCTACATATGCAATCATACAAGGTAAATGTGAAAGTGAATTTCGCTCACTTTCACTCAAACTCACTTAGTTTCATGAAATTTCAAACTACATTTTCTATATTTATGATATGATTCTTTTAGGAATTTGACACCACTATCCGCTTTTACCGCTTTTATCTTGACAACTAGAACTTGTAAAAATGAAAACAATTTGCATTTCAGCGAATATAACTGCATTTGACACAATAAAATTACAGTTCTCACAAAACATAACCATTCGCATTTAACAAATAGGTGCCGCATTTCACTAAATGCGACAAATATCTCTTCACATTTACATATAAATGTGATACAGACAATTAAATGTGATTCACATTCATGTATTGGGTATCGCATTTCATCGATATACAACTACCTCATTCAGGGTTTATCTATTCGCATATCGGTATAGTAATCACATTTCATCAATATGCGACTATCTTATTTAGGTTTAGGGCTTATTTATTCGCATTTTATGAAATGCGATGCAAATTCATAAAATGCAAACCTTCGTGATAACTTACGAAAATTCTTCTACCGGAATGCTTCCCTGTGAGGCGTCATTGGGTTCGGTCGGGGACACTCTGATGCTTAAGTCAGTAATGATTATGAGAGAATAACTATAAGCACAAAGTAGGGAATCAGAAAGTGTACCTTGAATACCTCAAAGTGGAGATATTTATACTAGATTCCATAACCATGGAAGTAATCTTTCATTTAATGTCATTTAATGTATTTAATGGTACATTCTTTATGTCGAGCCGTTAGTGCCTTTAAGGAACCATTTAATGTTATTAATTGTAGCAGTTTCCTGGGAAACAGCTCAGTGTCACTAAGGGCGGATCTATCTTGGATGACATGTCCATATCAGCCTGGTGGACGTAAGTGGCGTATGACCTTTATGAGGTGTATCCACGTGGCAAGATCTTGCATAGCGAATAGCTTATGACGTATGCCATTGCCTGGACTTGGCAGATCTTATCTTGTGGCGGAGCTTTGTTACCAATTAATCCTTTTACTTATGGATTTTTATGGATTTGCCCCAAGGATAATATCTGGATGTTAGCACTTCTCAAAATAGTTCTCAAAGCCAGATATCACAAATCCTTTACCATTCATCACACATATACAACTCAAATTAGTTCGAAAATCATCAATATAGTCATTAAACACTAAAACTTATGCCTACCCAAACATATCACAACAAGTCCATACATTTTCCCTAAAACCCTATGAGAAAATGATGTAGAAGGAAGAAAACATAAAAGAAGGGACATAACTTTGATTTCGAGCTATCTTGGTGGTTCTTCTTGGCTGATTTACCCATCGTTCGTCGATGGTTTTTTATGTTCAACAAGGGAAGTTGTTCGCAAGAGAGAAGAGAATGAGAAGGGTTAGGGAGCACATTGGTGTTATGAGTATTCTAGTAGATTAAGAGTCTAGTTTCGTAGCATGTCTATGAATCGGTCTAAATATGTCAATGGATCTCCTCATTGGACCATTTTTATAAAGTTCCTTATTTTTTACTTGTACTTAATTATTAGGGTCCTCATTTGCTACTTTGCCTCTAGTCTTCCAAAATCTCGGGATCGATCCTGACAATTAGTTAGAACACGCTAAATCAAAATAGTCCCACCAAGTGACGTGTGATACGTCTATTTTACAATAACTTGTGCCTAAATGCCGAGTCTGAGCTTTCTAGCAGTCGCTGCCTTGTGAAAAAATGTCAAGTTTCGATCCCCCTAAAGCCACTTCACCTGTCTTTTCTCTTTCAAAAACATTCCCTGACGGAATAACTGAAGATCAAGATTGGCATATGCTATAAGCTCATCGTTATGAAGGGATTTAGAGAGGCCTTGAGATAAAATGGTATTCTGAATAGCAGATCAATCCGTAACCACAGACTCGATGTTCCTATCCACCAACCCGAAGATCACTCGGTTCTAGACACGAAGCACATGCCTTAAAGTACAAAGCTTGTGACAGAGGAGCTACATTGGAGGCAACAACATATGAGAATCCCTTAAGTCGCTGCTGATTACATGCTTTAGAATGATATGAGTGCTCCACATTCATACAAACTTCAAACGAGACACTCGGTGAGATTGAGAACTACATTAGAATAATAAATGACCGGAAATCTACGCATGAAATGGAGGTCGATCGGTGCTCTCGTTGTCTTTTCATAGAAGCATGTTACTGTGTTGAAGTCACTTATGAGCAGCCAACTACCAGGAACGGAGGACTGAAGTTGACGAAGAGCATCTCATAACAACAGCCTGGTGGAAGTAGTCGTACTGTCGTAGATAAAAGATATCCGATGTATAGAGTTCAAGATGTTGTATTCAACTATTATCTGTTGATCCTGCATTGAAATGATATTAAAGCTGAGTAAATTTATGCGAGCAAAAACCCAACCGGACGGACATGGCTTTATATTGCAGCTAACAAAGTAAAGACCCAACATTCTCCCAAAATGAGATGGAATGGTACTTTAAGGAAACTAAATTTGGCTTATTTTGAGAACAAACAACTACCTTGTGGTTCGGCCGATTTGTAAATTTTTTTTTTTTTTGCAAACACAATTCTCCGGTTGCAAAATTTTACATGTTTTTTTTACTTTGCCAAATTTTACCAATAACGACCTCAAAATGAAAATTTTCAAGAATTAAAGTTGTTTAGTATCATATTCACTATGGAACCATATCTTTAATTTTTCAAAATCATCATTTTTTGAGCTTTCTCTCTCTCAACATTATATTTCTCTCTCATAAAAAAACAACACATAAATCACCTCAAATCTAAAAGGTTGAAGAATTAAAGTTGATTAAAATATCATTTAACTCTTGAAAATTTTCATTTCGAGATCGTTATCGACCCAATTCTGACAAAGTGAACTCAGATGCAAAATTTTGCAAACCACATAACTGCGTTTGTAAAATTTTACAAACCATAAGATTGCGTTTGCAAAAACAACCACAGAGTAATTATTTGTAATTAACTCTAAAGTAAAAAACTCAATTATGTAAAAGAAAAATTATTTAAAAGTGAAACATTTTTTATTACACTAAACAAAAGATCTAATAAAAACACCAAATTCCAAATAAAAAAATATTTTATTTCACATTGAGTGCCAGTTGCTTGTACAAAACATTATCTACGAGTACATATAGATGTAGAATAACTAAAAATAGTCTTTACATCAATATTTTATAATATATTTCACTCAGTATATAAAATTGTTAAACCATTAAATCTCTTTGAGACGTTGATGATCTCAAATAAATTTTCACTACAAATGCAACAATTTCAAATGTCGAAATCAACAATTTTGGCCAAACCATTTGCAACACTTTCATTTCTGAAAAACACCATCTTGATCAACATGGAAAAATTATTATAAGAAAATCTAGTCATAAATTTATGTGTTGCAACTATTTAGGCCTATGAATTATTATTATTAAAAAAAAATTATTTTTGGGCCCCTCCATCCCTTAAGCCCTAGGCAGACGCCTCTCGACCCTGTCCCTCGATAGTTCCAAAAGAGAATATTCATTGATAGCATTTTGGAGGACGGCTCGCCCATTTGGCACGAGCTTCCTTAGTCTTTTTTAATGATAACTTGGTATGCTTCCTAATGACTGTTTTCCATCTATCTTTAAAATTCAACAATTTATTTCATGCAGTACTGACTGAAGCAACCTTCGTAGTATTCCAGGTGCCATTTTGTGTAGTGATGAGATTTCTAGTCTCAGCTATCAGCAGGGCCTTATGCAAGTTTTGTGTAGTGATATCATGGTCATACTTTGAGTGAACAGAGCTCGTGTCTGAATCTTTCGAGTCACATTTATTGGGTTGGTCTATATGTTTGACATGTGTTTATGATACATTGAAGATTATCACGTTGGTATGACAAGATTTGAGAATAATATTGATGATGATGACATGAGAATGATAAATATATATGGCATATGTAAATTGGTCTATAGGAAAGGATAGAGATTATGAGAAATAGAAGCATAACTTTGATAGTGTATTTAATGATTGCGATTGAAATGAGAAAAATGAATATTGTGATCACGTGAAATATTGACACCGGATATTCGTTACATAGATTGCCGAGGTACCGGGTATTTATTATGATAGAGTGCCTAAAGACATATCACTAGGATACAAGTATTTGTTACGATAGGGTACGTCCATGATATATTTATTATGACCGTGCAAGCATTGAGTATTACTTCACTAGGATAAGCAGGACCCTTAAATAAAATAACTATTAATTTTTAAATTAATAAGCATGTTTTTTTTTGAAAGGATAAACATGTTACTTGATAACCTATAAATTAAACATGAAACTTATTGAATAAATTATACGAATGGTACCTAAAATATACCTCAATTCACATTTTGGTATTTGAATTACATTTTGACACAAAAATATACTCGAACTTTGGATAACTGGACAAAATAATACTTACAACCTGCTATAATAAGTTAACTATTAAAAATAATGATGTGGCATAGTTTGACTAATTTTGGTTTAAATGTGGAACCACATCAATTGCAAATACAATTTTAGCCTTTCTTTACATCCCTAACATCTACCCCTAACTTTCCTTTTCCATTATTATCTCTGCAGTAATTTCTACCTCTTCAAGAATGCCCAGAAAAACTATCTCCATTAATTTGCTACTTTTTTTTTTTTATCAAACTACTTTTCATTTTCTTATTATCTAAATTTCCTATTTGTGAATATTGAAATTCATGGGCTTTCTTTCAATTTTTTTTTTCCAATTGGCTGATTGCAGCAACGATTGAGAAACCAACAACTTTCAAAACAATAAGGTTTGGGTCTTATAGCCATTTTCAAAACAGCAACATCATTCACCATCATCTTATGTTGTACAACGAAAACAACTAGATATGCCATGGGAACAGCCAATTCGAGTAGTAAAAGTCGAGATTAGACCTGTCCACGGGCCCGGGTACCCGCCCGGTCCGCCCAGGCCCGTGTCCCTTGGACCGGACTTGGACAATAAAAATTGTTCATCGGCCCAGGCCCGCCAAAGCCCGTCTATTTTTTGGGCGGGCTTGGGATTAATAAAAACAACACGGGTCGGCCCAGCCCGGCCCGCTTATTAATATTAATTAATAAATATATATTTATATATTAAATATTTATTTTTAAGTATAATATTTATTTTTTTATAATTAACAATTATATATATATATATATATTTAGGTGGGCTTATATGGGTTGGGCTCGAGATTTGATTTTTAAGCCCGAGCCCAGCCCGGCCCGAGCCCGCCTAAATTAATTGTGGGCTGGGCTGGGCTTGGACGGAGCATTTTTACTTAAAAACCCGACTGGCCCGAGCCCGAGCCCGGCCCATGGACAGGTCTAGTCGAGATATGGGAGTATGGTTTTGGAGACAAAAACTAACTCGGACTTTTCTTTAACCGAAGAAAGTGCGGAGATGACGACGGAGGAAGAGGAGAGAGAGTGAGTGAAATCGGTGTCGGCATCGAAGGAATCGTACAGTTAAAATCCACAGCAAGGTTATGGCTGCCAAAATCTATCATCCTCATTGTAAAATTGTAACCTGTAAAACTGTAAGCCGTGAAGATTGAAAAAATGGAAAAACCATAGAAATTGATGCAAAGCAATAGAAAGTGTTTTTATGAACTTAGCGTTGGGAATTAATAACCATGGTAGCCATGAGAATTAGAATTTGGAAATTAATAACCATGAGAAGAAAAGAGAGAGAGATTTAGAGGAGAGAGACAACAAGAGAGAGAGAAAGATTCAAAGGGAAAGAATATCTTTTTAATTCATTTAAGGGTCTAATAGTCTTTTTAGGTTAGTAAATGTAAAGTGAATTTCATTATTTGGGTAAAAGTGGTTATATTTAAATGTCCGGAAACCCATATTTAGAGTATATTTTTGAGACAAAATGTAATCAAGATATCAAAGTGTAAATTAAGGTATAGTTCAAGTACCTTTATTGTAATTTACCTGAAACTTATTGTATGCACGTGTGAGTTGTACTATGTGGCCATGTATTTAATTATGGGATAAGGTACCAAAATAGGCTTAAGGTTTTTGGAGAAGTACGAATTTAGGCTCCACGTTCAAAATAGTACCAATATAGGCTTAACGTTTACAACATAATATCAATTTAGGCTTAACGTTTACAATATAGCATTCATTTAGGCCTCACGTACAAAATAGCACTAATATAGGCTTAACGTTTATAAAATAATACGAATTTAAGCTTAACATTTAGAAAATATATACAATTTAAGCTAAATGTCATAATTAAATTAATTATATTATATTCTTTCCCTATTAACTTTATATGTTATCTTTTTATTTAGTTCTATATTCTTATTTATTATAATACAATTAATTAGTATTCTTGCCAATTAAGATCTTATATTTGTTTTTCATCAATAATTTCATGACTACTAAATTTCATTGCTCATGTAATATATGCAAACTAAAAGTAATTGAATATCCATGACTCCTAAATTACATGGATATTCAATTACTTTTAGTTTGCATATAAGGAGTCATGGATATTCAATTACTTTTAGTTTGCATATATTACACGAGTCATGGAATGGTTGATGAAAAACAAATATAATGTTTTAATTGGCAAGAATACTAATTAATTGTATTATAATAAATAAAAAAATAGAACTAAATAAAAAAATAACATATAACGTTAATAGGAAAAGAATATAATATGGTTAATTTAATTGTGACGTTTAGCTTAAATTGGATATGTAAACGTTAAGCTTAAATTCGTATTATTTTGTAAACCTTAAGCCTATATTGGTGCTATTTTGTACGTGAGGTCTAAATTGATGCTATATTGCAAACGTTAAGCATATATTGGTGCTATTTTGAACGTTGATTCTAAATTGGTACTTCCCCAAAAACCTTAGGCCTATTTTGATACCTTATCCCTTTAATTATCTATCTTATTGAGTCGGTAGCTCACCCATTGCCACCACCACTTTTTAGGAATAAAAGATTAGTAACGCTTGTTTCAAATTGGCCAGTATGTGGAGTCATCAATTCTTAGTTTTTTGCTTTTATTTTATAAATATATTTATTGGGTTTGTGAGCATCAATTTGATGATACGTTGAATAAAATTTATTGTTATCTATATATTTATGGTTTGTGAAAATGGGTGTTACACTATCATTGTCGGTGCAACGTTAAACAAAAAGAACTCCACGTATCTTGTAATAAATTATTGGCAATGGATGAGATACCTATTTAATAAACATATTTAAAAATATATATATACAAAAATAATTTAAAGAACACAAGTAAAAACATATCATCGTTATCATAATATCATTATTCAACATTCTCAATACAAAGTCAATCCCTTGGTTCACTTATTATAGTAATCATTATTTGATTAATTATAGGACTTGCTATGCTTAGTTGACATAGGTAAAATGTTCATCAGGCCCAATTTGTATCTTGACTCACTTATTTAGAATACAATCATATATGTTATGGAGGAGTTGAACTCAACTCACGTAGTCCTCTACGAATATAACTCAATGTATGTGCTTCAGACTCACTAATTGATAACACTCTTGATAATATCTGCATGTTATCCTTAGGGCAAAAATATAATAATGAGAAAAAAAGGATTTACCAGCATAATATCCAAGCATGTGGCTTGAACCTAGACCCGCTTGGGATGGGCATACGCCAAACGGAGCCAATATGGCAGGATTCGCCACCCAGTAAGGATCTGCCTTTATATCCGAACAGCTTCAAAGATAACCAAGGGTTAGCGCCATTAATAGGAACGAACAAATCCTAAGAATGAGCAATTAATAAGTTAAAGAGCATTAATGACATGACTGTTCATATACTACATCACTAATGTCCAAAGGTTACATAATACTATATAAATACCTCAATCCCAAGGTATTCGAGGTATGCATTCTAATTTACTAAAGAGCTATTGTCAATTACTATTATTCTCAATATTGATACTAACTTTCGCATTGGAGTGTCCCCCGCCGATCCCAACAGCACCTCACAGGGAAGGTCTCCGGTGAGAGTTACATTTCACAAAATCAACTTTCTACTAGGGCCATTTCACATATCCATTTAAGCAAGCTCACATTCTTTTCTCATCCCACTATTATTCGGTTCAAGTATGGGCACAAAGCTCAATATGCCACATTTCAGCTATAACATCACAACTTACTCCATCTTATACCTTTCGTATCTATCACATCATATCACAAATATTCACAACATTATTCACATAATTCACATTAGATTCAACCACATTCTACACTCAACAAGTCACAAACCATAATACATTTATAGACATATATAAGCAATATATCGTTACACTCGACTTGATCTATTCTACACTATCAGGTGCGTGTTCATTTGCACCTTATCCTCCTAATATCACATAAACAATTATAAAATTAGGACCAATAAAAACTCAATGAAAATGTAAACTAATTCATGTTATATGATACTTACAAGACACTAACTCCATAATGTTCATGCAATCTAAGTTTTTTGTCTAAGACCCTCACATTACCTACTTGTACACTTCTACCTTAACTCTCTCTATACTAATCCAAATGCCATATTTCTTAAACCTACTTAAACTAGACATATATGGGTATAACATATCAACAATTCACATTGATATCATATCTACACAGTTTAGGATATGCAAAAGGATTATGTCATGTTTCCAGTAAGGAAACAGACTACCCATTTCTTTGTACTAAATATAATAAACTCAACAAAGTTCACAATAAACACAATGTCTAAACAATCATTTTACATGCATAAGCATAAAGTATTTAAAAACGATGTTTTATTAATACACTTTCCCCAATTCGAAGCTTGAGGTCCTTAAAATGTTATCTCAACATGGTCGGCTCACATAACATTCAATTTCGAGGCAGTCAAGAATAACTTCATCTATATATTGAATTAAAGCACCATATTTTACAGAGAGCTGGTTAACATATATATGTAATTAAATTTTGGATTATTTAAGTTGTTCCAAATTCAAACGCTAAATGATGAAAAATAGAACACATGATGGCTAAAAACATGCCCCTATATTTCTACGTAGGATACTTGATGCATGCCTTTTAGTTAGACAATATATAGCCAATTTAAATAACACCAAAACTCAATAAATTTAAATGACACCTCATGCTTATTGTGGTGGTTGCTTACCAAACATCAATTTCATAATAATATTAATCATAATCCATTAGTACACAATCATACACATAGAAAATATTAGGTAAAATAGCATTCTAACCTTCAAATGGTGTCTTTCATCGACTATATTTCCTAACTTTACTTGTTTGCTTTGAAGATGGTAGAAAATGGAAGATTTTTCTTTGGGGTATATTATGGTATGAAAAGGGAAGGTTTCTAGCAATGAATCTCGAAAATTTGGGGTTGGAATGATAAGAATGAGAGTTATCCATATTTTTATAATGAGGTAAAATTTGTCCTAACTTGTGTGACACCTCATGCTTAGTGAGGTGGTTGCTTACCAAACATGAATTTCATCCCCCCTTAACTTTAATTTAACCAATTATCTTATTAAGTCTTACCGACTCACTAATCACCTATTAATCGTACCTTAATCGCATTATGTATATGAAACTTCTAATGAAAATAAAATGAATCTAAAATATATGTACATTAATCATGACCATACATATGAATGTGTAACGTATTTATATATTAGGCTTTTAGTGATGCTACAATATATCTCTATGGTATAAGTTATTACTTAGCCTTGTTTTTCAAAGAGATCAATGCCTTGCAATTTTTTTAGAGGTGTTGCCTAAACAAGTGATGGTCTAAATACTCTGTGAGTAGAAGTAGTAAGTCTTGATCAAATTTAAAAGTTATATAGGAAAATCACCGTCTTTTATTAGTCAATTTGAACACAAACAATTCTAAAACTAAGGAAGGTAGAAAGAATGATTCAATATAAAGATGAAGCAAAAAAGGATAGAAACCCGTACACATTGATAAACTTACCATTAGAGAGAGAGAGAGAGTTAGAGAGAGAAGGGATTTCTAGAAAAATGGAAAGATAGAGAGAGAAAGGGAAAATAGAGAGATTATGTTTTTTTATTTAGTAATGGGGTTATTTTTGTAATTTCACTATGTGTGGGTCCTATTTTATAAATGAGTAATTAAAAAATGATGAGATGGCACGTTGATTTTGGGTTCATCGATCATTTTAACCGGCCATACACCAAAGTGGAAGGTCACCTATAAGTTCATATATATTAGTGAGTCAAATTGACGGTTATACATCAACGTGTGAAATGGAGCAAAAGTTGTACACAATTGATGAAATTTACCCAGACATTAATTTATATTGTGTATATCTTGTGTTATGAAACATGTATGAAGTATCCATTGATTGATAATCATGAACTTGTCTGAGACCTGTTCTATTCGTGGGAACGAATATAACCAAAAGTCTATACATCGACTATATGTGCAATGGTGTTGAATATACCACTGCAACACTTGTATAGTCAGATATGGATACAAGTACGCATTGATGTAGCTCAATACGGGACTGGACCGATCCGCTCTAGAAAGATTCATGGTGGACATGTCATTGATCTTTCTAAGTGTAGAATTCTATTATCGTCAGACCTGATTTCATTTTAGTAAATGACGTGGAATCCCGTTCACTTTGATATACGCCTAATAGGTCTGTAGCAGGATACCAAATATGGGTATGTTGGGTGAATCGTTGAACACATTATTGCGGGCACATGTCAAAGAACTTTGCTTATTTCAAAAATAAAGAACATCAAATGATTTATCAAATGATTTGTAAAAGGATAAAGTATCACAACTTACAACAATACAAGCTAAATTTCCAATAGACTTGTGAATTAATAGAAACAAGAGGAAAATTTGGGAGTTAATTTACCTCCTTGATAATTCTGAGTTTCCTTTCATTGACAGTATTTTCAATTATTGGGACCACAAGCTTATCATAGTAACCATGACCTAGAATTGATAATCTCCATGTTAGTAATTTGGAAAATAAAAGAGAACCCATGAAGTGAAGGAATTACCACTCATCTAACTGTGAACTGATATCACTGGCCACTTGATAAGTGGAACTGAAGAAGTCTATGGTTATACATTGATAAGTAATTTACTTATCTAATTCACCAGTTCACTTTCGATCAAGAAATATAATAAACCGTACGGAAAATGACAGCCACCATGTCTCTTGTTTATAATATAGATATGCTGGTGAGAGATGTAGAGAGATCATCTATTGGGATTCATGTGTCTTCTTAAGACGACTGAAATAATTCATATCAGTCAGGGGCTATAATAGTTTGCTAGAACCCACTTACGGTCATTGGGCTTTAGCTCTATGACTGGCTGAGGACGGGCCCTCAGGATCGTGCACACACAACCGGTGGAACAGAATATGATCATAAATACATGTACTATATTTAATTGGAATGGAACGAGTTAATTAATTGTCAATTACTTAATAGAAGGGACTAATTGATTATTTGTTAAATAACAAGTTAATTAATTTAGTATTTAATTTGATTATGGTTAATTAATTAAATTTCTTAATGTAATTAATTAATCAATTGATTAATTAGATTGCACGGGATAAATTATTAATTGATTCGTAATGTAATTTAATTTTTTTGGGCCTTAATAATAATTATGTGATAATTGAACTAGACCTAATTGATCCTAATTGAATTAAATATAATCTTTATATTTATGATTAGGGATCATTAAGTGGTTAATATTTAACCTAAATCTAGTCAGGAAAGGTATTTAAGGACCTAATTAAATGAATTAAAACTCTAGCCTCTCTACCTAAAAGAATTCGGCCAGCCCCCTCTGCCCGGTGTTCTTCGTTTTCATTCTCGATTCCGGCTAGCACTATCTCTATTCCTTTACGGTTGGTGCACGAGCTCTTTGGAGATTCTATCGACGTGTGGAATTCTTCAACTGTCTCTAGAAGAGACTTAAACCGTAAATTCTTAATCTTTGTTTTGAAATTGTTTTGAGATCTAATCTGTGGTAGTCTAATACGGTTCTATGGATTATAGAAAATTTTAACAATAATATTCCGTTGCGCTTCGTTGATTTTTCATAATTAATCCCTAACAGTCTCGAACCGTCTATACACGTGAACCAACATAATAGGCATGTTAATCCCCGAACATTGTCATCTGATTCGTATAGCTTACAGTTAAACACGCCAAATCAAAATGGTCCTACTAGGTGATATGCCCCTAATACCCTTCCATACATGTGCACATCACATCAACTAAGGCACAGAATCCACTATTTCCTAGAAATACACCCATAACCTTATAAATAGAAAATTGTGATGTGCAACCAATGTATCTCACCTTATCTCTAACCCTATAACTTCACTATTCTCGTATCTTCATCCTTAAAAATCTGCTAATTTAGGTATTAGAGTAAGGTCGTTGAATCTCGATCTTCCTTTGAGGCCTTTTTATGTATCTCAATCTTGAATCAAATTCTAGGAGATCCTATATTAGTCTTCCCAAACCAGTTTCAAATGGGATAGAGATTATCCATATGTGGCAAGGATTCATCCAAACAGAATGGGGAATCCACATTTAATTTTCCTGTATGATGGATATGTAGTGGAAATGGAGAACTTTGTCCCTATCCCAAAAGGATTCTCATCCTCATCCACAATATATCTATCTGAAATTCCCCATGAAAATTCTTAAACTAATATACTTTGTGAATTACTATACCCAGCCTCAAATTCCCAGAATTCTCAAATCCTCTCAAACAACCTAAACTCTCTCTAATCTAATTCGGACTAATTTATCAATAAAAACATGGATCGGTGAAGAAAAGGGACCTATGATACGTATTTCCGTTTGATTTTGATGTTTTTTGCATCAAATTTTGCGGTTATTCAAAATCATAATCGGGACATGGGGCGTGTGGAGATCACGCCGTCACCTCTGGTGCGGCGTATGAACATCATGCCGCACCACAGGTGAAGGCGTGATAGCCTCACGCCTCACCACAGGTGACAGCGTGATATTCATACGCCGTCACCTGTGGTGCGGCGTGATGTTCATACGCCCTCACAATGGTGACGGCGTCATGCCCATACGCATGTATGGCGTATAGACAATTTTTTTTTAATTTAGTTGAATTTAATTAAATTTTTGTTATTTTTAATTTGTTTAATTTAGTTTAACTAAATTTTTATATTGTAAATTTTAATTGGTTAATTTTAGTTAAGTTTAGTTGTTGTAAATCTTATTTTGTTTAACTAAATTTTTATTTTGCTAATTTATTTTGTTAATTTTAGTTAATATTTATTCATGAACTTATATTATTGTTATGGGTTTTAATTAAAATTGTATGTTATTTAGAGGTTTTAATTAAAATTGTGTAGTTTGAACACGTAACAGGCATTTACGGGTTTAATTGAATAGCGGATTAATTTTTTTTTTGCCCTCCTGACACGCGAGCGTGTGGCTATTACGCCCCACCGTGAGGTCGGACGTGTGGCTATCACGCCTCACCGTGTGGTCGGGCGTGATAGCTACACGCCCGACCACACGGTGAGACGTGATAGCCACACGCCCGTGTGCCGGGAAAGCAAAAAAAATAGGCTTTTTCCACCCAAAACCAATGAAAGGGCATTTTCATCCTTTCACGGGGCTATGGGTGGGAATTTGTGGCTAAGTATAACAACACCCTATACTTTTTATATGGATTTTTCAATGTTTATGTTTATTTTGAATAATCTTTTTTTGATAAATTTATATATTAGTTTTTTAAAAAAGGACCATGCATTAAATAGAATCATAATATAAGGTTTGCACAATAAAATCTGGAGGATTAGTATGTCACTCCACCAGTCCTGACATAGAATATAATGCCCTTACAAATTTATGGGCAACACTATTCGTAGAACGACTAGCAAAAATGATACTAAAATCATTAAACGAATGAATCAACCTATTACAATCATCAAGAAAAAAGCCGTAATAAGATTTGAAGGCAAGTTGATTAGGATATAAAATAGATTGATACATGATACATTACTTATACTAATGTCTAATTGTATTAGATGATAAAAATAAATAAATTTCACTAAAAATGCTCTAGAATTTGAGTTAAGTCTCACATAATATATTTTTCATTATAAAAGGGAAATTGAAAATAAGAACTTCCTATCTAGGGGACATAAAAGAAGTCTCAATGTCACTCCATTTGCAATCCTATGTTTAGTTTTGTTTTCCTAGAGAATTTAGAATAGTAAATTTAGATTATATTAAAGAATCAGTCACTTATATAGGTATTTCCATAAAATAAAATTCGCATCCGATTATCAATACATGATATAATTACTATTGAATTGTCAACTTATTCGTCATAATCCAAATCAATTGCGATAATTTTGACCAAAATTTTCACATTATCTATAGAAATGGCAAGGATAAAATAAATAGCTTCTATTATTAGAAAGGCAAAATATTAACAAAGGAAACTATAGTCATTGCCCATGGCAAAATTGAAAATTCTGTGAACCTACCATATGATATGCCCCTACTTCTAGAAACTAGAATCCCATTCTCTTCTCCCCACTATTAGTATTATTGCACTGCAACTTCTAGATAATTTAAAAACCCAAAAGAAATAAACAGAAACTTCTTCAACTTCAACTTGCCCCTCAAAAGTTTCAAGGACCACGCGCCCCCCTTCAGCACGTGCCTCTGCCTCTCCGATCATCCCTGTCTATCAAAAAAATATTATTCTAACCCCTATTCTCCGATTATCTTTCTATCTATTCGTCGCCATTTTCAGCGTCAGTGAGTGCCGATCGTCGCTATCGTCGCTATCCACATCCATGATCTCACAACAATCATATTGCTCCGTTTTCACGGTGATAGCTCCAACTCCGCCGGCTTGTTGAGTTCCGTTCTCCGTCGACCCTTCCCCCTCCATTCTTCCTCTTTTATTACCTATCGCTACCCCGAATAGCCTTGCACTTCCCGCTTCTTCACCGAAAAATTGCCTCACCGACGGGATATCTACGGGATTCGTAACCTGAGGTGGTGACTGACAACTACTTCCCGGCGAGTAATTTGACACCATGCTATATATATTATTGCAAAGATGTTTCATATCCTTCAGTTCCCTTGTGAGCTGCACGTTCTCTTTCCTCAGTCTATCGTTCTCATCAAATAGCTCCGTCGATGGTCCACCGACAGATTGACCTACTACTGATGCCGATGAGGCTCCGGAAATTACTTGTTCCTCGCCTGAGTTCGACGAAGATGACACAGGATTCAACGTTGGACTCACTACGGCTGCAGCTCCGATCGCCGGAGATGGCTGAACAGGAGCAGGAGCAGGAGCAGGAGCCGGAGTAGCAGCAGCCGCCGCTTGCGAAAGTTTTCTTCTCTGTATATCCAATAAGAGCTTCTTCTCGCCTTTTCGGAAAAAGTCGTTGGAGAACTCCCACCGGTCAGGTACGACCTTCCTGAAACCCTAGAAACAGAAGGAAACGAAATTTTTGAAGAAAACAGTAGCAGAAGCTTTGAATTAAAAACAGAATAATCGAATTGAGACATACATAAGTATTTAACTGACGGACGAAGCTCGAGAAGTTATTGTGCTTGAAGTATTTGGGGAGCAAATCTCTGGCGAAAACGGTAGGGTTCCAAACGACGAAGCTAGATCCGTCGTCGTTCCATGAAATAACATCATCTATTGCTGGATCATCTACAAGTTGAAAAGTCTTGGTCAGGAAAGGCGTAGGTATGGATCTATGTGGATCTCCGGCAGTCGCTTCCCCATGCTGCGGGGGAGGCGGTGGTGGAGGAGGCGGTGGCGACATCGCCGTGGATTTTCTAAGATGAGGATTGAACAGAGAGATGAGAGGTTTTTGAAGAGGTAATTCTAGAAGGTTCGCATAGAAAGGAAAAATAGAAAGGAGAGGAGAGAAGAAATGGAAAGGAAAGGAAAGGATAGGAAGGTAAGAAGGAAGGAATAATGGGAATTGGAAAGAATAGAAAAGAAAGGGAACGACAAGAAGGTCCATTACGCCTCTTCCAGAAACTTCCCTTTTTATATTGATTTTTTAACCTTTTCCTTTTTTTAAATTCCAAATAAAATAAATACGTGGAACTGGAAGCCCATCATTTCCACTGAGCATTTCTAAAATGGCCCTCTGCTTTTATAAATTCAATGTAAATTTTAGGCAAAAAGCATCCTGAGGCCCCTGATCTTTTATTGTTTGGTGCATTAAGCCTTTGATCTTTTATTTAGACACATTGAGCCCCTCATCTTTCACCATTTGGTGTATTAAGTCCTCGATCTTTTATTTAGACACATTGAGCCCTTGATCTTTCATATATGGGTGTATTAGGTTCTTCCATAAATCAATTAATATATAGGTTTATTAAGGGCATGTTTGGTGTGACAAAAAATGATGTTCTAAAAATAACAAATTCTAAAATAAAAAATATATTATACAAATTAATAAAAATAATTTAAATAAAAAATAAAAAATTTATTGTACAATTGTTTTTTCGATAATTATGTTCTAAAAATAAAAATAATGTTAAAATTAAAGCACATTTTATGGAAATAAGAAGGGTAATTTTATCAATAACAAGTAATTACAAACAACTGTTCATGAAAAGAGCTTTTTATGAAAAGCTCCAAAATGTTGCAGTGTCCAGAAAAAATGCGAAACGCTGCAGTTATATAAACCTAACCAAACATGCCCTTAATAAACCTATATATTAATTGATTTATGGAAGGACCTAATACATCCATATATGAAAGATCAAGGGTTCAATGTGTCTAAATGAAAGATCGAAGGCTTAATGCACCAAATGGTGAAAGATGAAGGGCTCAATGTGTCTAAATAAAAG
This sequence comes from Euphorbia lathyris, assembly GCF_963576675.1. Taxonomy (NCBI): domain Eukaryota; kingdom Viridiplantae; phylum Streptophyta; class Magnoliopsida; order Malpighiales; family Euphorbiaceae; genus Euphorbia; species Euphorbia lathyris. The sequence continues at coordinate 25,472,249 of NC_088910.1, read as the reverse complement.
ATCGAGGGTTTAATGTACCAAACAATGAAAGATCAGGGGCCTCAGGATGCTTTTTGCCTAAATTTTATGTTATCCAACCAGATGAGAATTCATTCAGTATTATATTTTCACCGCCTAGTTAATCTGTTGAGCTGGCTCACAGGAAACGAGAAATATGGATAGTTATACATATTAAAAATTGATTTTTTTTTCTTGAACTTATCCCAAAAGAAAAAAATTTAATTGGCTCCTTAAACTTTCTGAGTGTCTCTATAGCTCTCTCATTTTGTAAAAAATATCCAGAGACTTGCAAAAAAATTAATCAATTGATCACTCAAGTCGCAACAATGTAAGTTAAATACGGAAGATGAATTCCATGCATCTTAGAATGTTATTTACATAATTCAAAAATAAATTAAAAAGAAAGTTATTACTTACTCAACTATAAAACTTGTATTGTCTAATATTAGAACCGTATGTTCCGATTTTGGTCGTTTTACTTTTTTTAAGACTCGTGGAATACATCTTCCGTATTTAATTTACTTTTTTTGTGACCGAGTGATCAATTGATTACATTGTTTGCAAGTCCAGGAGACTAACTGGACATTTTATGTAAGTTGAATGAGTTATCAGGATATTTTAAAAGTTTAGGGAGCTAATCAAACTTTTTGGACAAGTTCATGGGACAAATGAAGTAGTAAGTCGTTTCTTTTTTTACAGTAACAATATATTGTTAAAAGAAACAAGAAAAGATTATAGCTTACAGAAGAAGTTCTGTGTGACTAGGCAATAAAGCACGTTATAATCTAGAGAAAAAAAAATTGATTACTAAAGGTGTTTGAGGTTAAACTATGAGCTGTCTAATTACAATCTCCATAATAAAATAAAAAAAATACATTTAGAGAAATCGGCAGTTGATAAGCTATAAAGAGTCACTTTCTATCTTAATGAAATCAAACTTATATCTTCAAGCAACGAGAATACCATCTTTTAATGCACATGCTTCGACAACTAGAGTAGAAGAAGCAAAAGGGTAAGAATGAGCATCGGTGCCCATATGACATAATCTCACAAAGGTTGTTCCTAGCAAAAAAAAAAAAAATCATTACTACCAGTAGTGTAGGGCTCTCTAAAACCACTATCCACAGTAATTTTAATTCACTCATACAATGACAAGAACGGAGAAGGAACATATCTATCTATGTGAAGTATGAGTAGAGATCTCTGTGGATTCAATCCTTACCACATTCCATTCATTAAATTGAGAGATACCTTGATTGACAATTTCCGTCGTGGTCCACACCTTTTGGGTGAAAATTTGATCATTTATGGCTTTCCAAATGTGCCATAAGATAATGCAAAACCACATAAAGAGATCATCATTGGTATTAGCAAGGCTCACCCATTTCACAAAATAAATTCCAAGCATCCAAAGGAGAAGAAGCAGGGAAGAAACTCGGTCGCGAAAAAGGAGTGGCAAGCCAAATAGTATGAACCAATGGCAATTGAAGAAAAGGTAGTTTGTCGATTCTTTGTCTACACCAACCACAAGAGTTGTTAGCAATTGAGCATCTCCTAGCAATGTTTTTCCTAACCGGTAAGGCATTGCACGGAAGATTCCAGGTGAAGAACTTGAGCTTATTTTGGATATTAAGCCCCCATAAATGCTTCCAAATCAAAGATTGGCTAAGAGGAAGAAGAATATGACTTGCTACCAGTAGGTTATCACCCATCTCTTTAGCAATTTTGTAGCCTAGTTTAACCAAGTAAAGACTAGATTTGGAGAAGTGTTAAACAAGCTTGTCATGTGAACCAATGATACTAATGGGGATGCGTTGAAATGAAGAGATTCTCAATCTTGTTGAAATCCCTAGATTTTTTATTAGAAAGCAGCAAATCAGTGGCTCGAATCAGGTTTGCCATTAAGTTTGGCAAAAGTCTTGGTTTAAAGGGATGCGAAGTTAGGAGCTAGAGATCACGAAGACACCAAGTAAACCTTATATTCCCCATTTTCCATTTGGTCTGTTGTAAATAAGCTGACCCTGAAGAATACTACGCCTAGCCTATAAAGGGTTGTGATCATCGATCACATTGAAAGTATGAACATATAAAAAGTATTTACCCTTGAGCATCTGGGACAAGAAACAATTTGGATTAGTTAATAACTTCCACCCTTGCTTCACTAAGAGGGCCAAAATGAATGCTTTTGCATCTCTAGAGCCTTTAGACAAAACTAAGGCTCCTCTAAGAGATCCAATGAATCTTCCTCTGATTGACTACTTCTCCCCCATCAAACCTTCACAGTAAGCTTGTTGATTTCATGGCAAACTTTATTTGGGAAACAAAAAACAACCATGGCATAGGTTGTGATTGCTACTGCCACTGATTTGATCATAACTTCTTTCCTCATAGCACTAAGGAGCTTTCCTTTCCAATGACTGAGCTTTATATAGATTTTAGATTTGACATCCGTGAAAGCTTGGATCTTTGATCTATGAAGCATTGAAGGTAAGCCCAAGTACTTACCTTGAACCCTAACATTATGAATTTGAAAAATGTTCACAAATTGATTTTTGGAATGTTGATGGGTGTTGTTACTGAAGAAAAGAAAAGACTTATCCTTATTAATTTGTTGACCGCTAACTTAGCAAAAAGCATTAAGAGTTGCTTTAATCTGAGTAAGACCAAATTGTATGGCCCTACAAAGAATGATAGCATCATCCTCGAATAACAAATGTGAAATAGACGGGAAATATTAATGCCTTTGAAGCTCCTTCAAGATTCAACCCTATTTAATAGAGTTGTAAGACCCTTCGTACAAAGAATGAAGAGGTACGATGATAGCAGATCTCCTTGTCGCATACCTCTAGACAGTTTAAGAAAAACATGAACTTCACCATTGATATTGAAAGAATATGAGACAGAAGTCATGCATTCCATAATCCAATTAAGCCATTAATTACAAAAGCCACAATTCTCAACAATTTGTTGTAGAAAGCCCCAGTCTAGTTAATCATAATATTTTCTTATGTCGAGCTTGATTTCCACCTCCATTACCCCCCCCCCCCCTCATTCCTTTTATGATTTAGATGATGCATTACTTCATGGGCGATAATGATATTAGCAGCAATATGTCTCCCTAGGTGAAAGCACTTTGATTGTCATTAATAAGGCGTAGTAGAATGGGCTAAAGTCTTTTTAATAAGTATTTTGGCAATGGCTTTGTAGAAAACATAGCATAAACTAATGGGGCGAAGTTGCTACATATTACGAGTAAGGGAGGTTTTAGGGATCAATGTAATGATAATGTGGTTGAAACTTTTGAGTATCTTCATTGACCTGAAAAAGCTTTTGAGAGCCAACACCACTTGAGCCCCAATAATAGGCCAACAATCTTGGAAATGTTTTTTTTACAGTGAACCCATCTCCTCTAATGGCTTTATTAGGGTGCATAAAGAAAAAGTCTTCTTTGGTTTTAGCTTCAGTGACTTTTTGAACTAAGGATTCATTCATCGTCAGAGTAACTTGGTTTGGCCAGGTGCCAAGAAGATGATTCCAATTATTCCCACCCTTAGATAAAAAAAATGTTAGCAAAATAATTACAGATAATGCCATCAATATCAAGATGGTCCATTTTCCAATTTCCATGCTCATCTTCAAGACCCACTATTTTGTTTCGTTCCTTACCCATCTCTGATTAAACAAAATCTTTTTAGGCTTACGTTCCTCATAATGAGTAGATAAAAGGATAGGACGTTGATCAGTGCCTAGCTTATCCAAATGAAGAACTCATGCATTGTCAAATAAGGTAACCCAAGAAGGATGAGCTAAGAATTTGTCAATGCATTCTTGGACGTTATAGCTCCCTTTTCTATGATTATTCCCAAGTAAATGGAAAACATGTAAAGTTCAAATCAACCAAATTGAGGTTATCCATAAAGGAAAGAAGGGTGTCATAACCTGAGAAGCAAAGTTATCCCCCCTACATTTCTCTGCAACAATGATGATAAAGTTGAAATTGTTGGTCCCTTCTGATATATAAAGATTAGTTCTTAAGGGGGGGGGGGGGGGGGATAAGGAACTATTTAAAATTTTTACCTTTAAAGGCTGACTTAGTTTTTATATCACTTAAGGTTTTCCTTTTAATACTTAGCACCTTGATATTGAGTGAGGTCAGAGTCAGCTTTAGTAAATCAAATACTAAGGCTGCTTATACCATTGAGTCAGGAGATAGCACTAAGGAGTCTATTCCTGAGCTCAGCACCAATAATCACAACTCAGCGTTAATTCAGTTAAGCGTTTTACTAAGCACAATGTAAAGCAAGCATATAAGGAGTTAAGGGTTAGAGAATGTTACTCAGCAATTTTATCCTAGTTTGGCCTCCTGCCTACATCCAGTCCCCGGAATCCTTCCGAGCTTTAATCCAATATTCAGCTCTTTTGGGTAGAGCACAAACCCCTTACAATAGATTTACAGAGTACCTTCCTCTATAAACCTATACTCAGTACCAAGAGTAGTTACAGAGTACCTTCCTCTATATCTACCTACATTCAGCACTAGCTAACTCTGATTGCTGACTACCAAGCAACTCAAAGTCTCCTCACAATTTAAGAATTGATAATTTTGTTCTATTAACAAAGAACACTCGTAAGATCTAGTTTAAAACGTTTACACAAAGATTAGAATTCGTGTAAGATTTGCTTTGCTTTTTGCACAGAAACTTCAAGTAGGAATTTGCTCAGCGTTTCGACTTGGTGAAGATCTGATGCGAATGAAGAAAATGAAGGGCCTGTTTATAGTGAAACTTGAGCCTTCAGTGATTTTGAATTTTGAAATAAGCGTTGGAGGGAAACGGCTATGCTGTCCCTTTCGCTCCTCAGTGCTCAGTGTCTTCGGCCAATAAGAACGTTGCCTTTTCTGCGTTGAGCAGTGCTCAGATGCTTTTAGTCAGTAAGCGTCAGGTTGTCTCTCCATTTATGGCAAAGTCTCCTCGACAACTTTCTGTTGCGTCTGAATTTTTCCTTAATTGGATTAGCTTTGTCTACAAGTTGGTTGAGTCAACTTCTCCTTGTCTGTTGAACTCAGCGGCTTCATTGTGAAGCAATTCACAAGCCTTTTGGATCTTTCTTCTTGCTGGGCTGAGTTGATCCATAAGCTTGAATCTAATTTGACTTTATCTTGGGCCTTGACTTGGTTAATGACTTTGGGATTTGGTCTTAATGTCTTTCAACACTTATGAATTAAATATTTAAACAACATTTGAACAAACACATTAGTAACAAATAAATCAAAGCATTTAAATGTGATGTGTCGGAATATTTTATCATAGGGATTTAATTCTAATTTGAATAATTTTGTCAAATCAAAATCATTGTGGAAATGTGTTTCAACAGAAATCACCGTCAATAACATTAGGATAGTAAGAACTAAGCTCCATCATTTGGTTTTGACAAAAAGCAAGATCAGTGCTCAGATAAATGCTAAGAAATTCCTAGGGTCTCATATTGCTGGTTCCTGCAATAGTAGCATGGATGAAGAAACTATTGCATTTGACAATTTGAACAATCACATCTGCATTAGAAGCTAAAGCCAGGTTTCCCCTACGTCCTTTAGGATTGATTATCTACATATGAGTGAGTTTATACCTACAGAAAAACAATGTGAGTTGTTGCTCATTGTTCTATGTTTCATAGAGGAAAGCTACCTCAGGGGAATGGGACTTCAGGATCCCTTTCAAGTGGAAAAGAGTTAGGGGTTTCCCACACCCTAACAATTCTAACAAAGCAGCTTAATTGGGGGTGGGTGCCAAATTTTCTTGCCACTCTCCACCATTTCCAGAGACCTTTAGTTCCTAATCAACCTTGGACTTCGTCCTTTTCTTTGCCTCACAAGTAATGGATTCTTCATGTTTACCTTTATGCTCAATTTCATTGGTATATGCTTCCTTTGAATGAATCTCTTCAACAACCATTAAGCTCCTCCTATTCCACTTATTTCGGGCAAGTTTCTTCCATTTCTTGTTTTCACCATAATTGGAATCCCAACCATTTCAGAGGTTACTGTTGTGTTATCATTTTGAATTGGAGTCTTATTAATTAAGCCCTTAATCTTTTAAATGGATGCATTAAGTCTTTAATCAATTATGTTTTTTAATATATATAGCCTTTAATCTTTTAAACAAAAACATTAAACCCATGACCATTTATTCTTTTTTAACACATTAAGTTTCTCTTGGATGATCCAGTTATGTGTGTGATTCAAACTCCATTTAGTGCAAATGGAACTGTCAATGTCATTGTTTTAACATGTCAATTGACATATAAATTGCTACACCAGATGATTCCTAACTATTTTACTTTAGAAGAAAACTGTTATTATGATAGTTTTATACATGCTAAGCAAAGTTTGAATTATTCACATGCCTAGTCTGTCTAATAGGGGGCTTAATATGTTAAAAAAATAATTAATGAAAAGCTTAGTGTATCCATTTAAAAGCTCAGGGGCTTAATGTGTTAAAAAAATAATTGATCAATGGCTTAATACATGCATTTAAAAGATTAAGGGTTTAATTAATAAAAAAAATGAATTGATCTTGAGTTCAAATATGAATTTTACCTAAATAGAACAAGAAATCTATAAAACTAATAATGTTTTCAACAAGAAATCTATAAAACTAATTTCGTTTTAGCGCAAAAATTAGTTAAGCAACTAATTTTCCACCTCAACGCATGTGTTTTATATGTGGGGGGCTAATTTTTCATTTATTGTACAAACTTTGTTCTATTACCTATAAACAAATCTTCATTTGTATTTCATTAAGAGGAATAAATACAAATTTTAGTTTTCTAACTTTCTACTTTTCTTCATGCCATCAGAGCAAACAGTTTTAAGATATATGTGTTTCATCAATGGTAAAAACCACTTATGTTTTTGCATTTCAAAATCAAAGAGAAGAAGAGAATGAAGACTCATATCCTCCTCACCACAGCAGTTTAAATCAATCGGTAGATTCATAATCAGAAAATTCAGATATTGAAAGCGACCACAACCAAAAACAACACCTCACATATGTTTGGATCTACTTCAAAGTCTGGTAATCCAGACTTAGTTTTGGTAGCAGGTTTGCTTAATGGAAAAAGCTACATATCCTAGAGTCATATGATGATATGAGCATTGAAAGCTAAACACAAGCTTAATTAAACCCCTAGAAGAAGACCTGAAGTTGAAAAAGGATACAACAACTGATTAACAATGGGAGGAAGTTGATAGTTTGGTGTTTTCATGGATTGTCAACTTAATCCCGACGGAATATACAAAAGGTCTAATGTATGCAACTTCATCAAGAACACTATGGAAGGAGATAAAGCAAAGATTTTGGAGAAAACGATTAAGTTTTTTCTTTCAATGAAAAGAGGAACTGAGCTCCATAGTTCGAGGATGAATAACTATTACATCTTACTTGAGTAAATAGAAGACAATATAGGATGAAATGGCTAATCTAAGGCCATTACCTTAATGTAATTATGGAGAGGCTAGATTGATAATTTAGAAGTTTTAAGATAAAGATTTTTTTATGCAGTTTTTACCTGGTTTAAATGAACAATTTGAGCATGCTCGTAATTAGGTACTTTTGATGGATCCTTATATACTTTTTTTAATAAGATTAGTCTATTATTCTAAGAGTTGGGAAACAGAAAAACACTCAATTAGAACATAATGATCTATCACATTCTTCTATGAGTCTTGTTACTACTCACAATGGAGCAAAACATGATGTGAAAAAGAGCATGTACTTAGTAAAGATGAAAAATATTGTGCTCGATGTAAACGAGGCGGTTATGTGAATGAGGAATGCTTCAAAATTATAGGATATCCTAATTGGTCTAAGGGAGGAGGAAACAAAAAGAAGAAACCACTGACTTAAATTATTCATGAGGCGGGTTCATACTGTGATATGAATACATATGAGGATTCTTATGAGTATACTAAAAGTATGGACAAAGACACGTTGGATAAAGGTATCCATCAGATGATATAGAAGGAATTTCAGAAGTATTTTCACAAAGCACACAAGAATCGTCATGAAGGTAGCATGCCTGATTTCATTTCACTGTTTTTTTCCACTGATTGTGTTGGTAATGATTTAAATCTTAATTTTGCTCTTTTATCTTCAAATCGATGTGTTAGCAATAATTTTATTTGGATTATATTTGAGAGCAAGTACACATATATGTAATTATTTTTGCTTGTTCATTAATGTCAACAAAGTGATTACGCCAAAAGATGTGTATTTACCTGATGGATCGGCATAACGTGTTACATATATTGGATCTATTTTCATACATAAGGATCTGCAATTGGCAGATGTATTATTTATACCAAGCTTCAACTACAATTTATTGTCAATAGGCAAACTTCTTGCTAATAATTCATCGAGAGTGTAATTCTTTCCTAAGTATTGTGTAATTTTTTATTCTAATAAGAGTGTGGTAAATGGAATCTTGAAAGCAGAATTATATCAGATGAAAGCAATATAAGACTTCTAATAAAAGCCTAGTTCATCATAATGTAGCACTATCAGGTAACACAATTGTTGATTCATTATTGTGGCATATATCAAATTAGGACATACTTCACAACATGAGCTATTACATATGACTAGTTTTACAATGTAATCTGAGTGATATGTCAACAATATCATATGAAGTATCACATCAAGAAAATAGAACAAATTGTCATTTCCACACAATAAAATAAAAATTGTTAAAAGTTTTTGAACTTTTATATGTTGACATTTAAGGGTCTATGCAAACAGGTTTCTAAAACTGGAGCAAAGTACATGTTAACTATTGTCGATGACTTCTTCAAAACAACATGGAATTTTATATTTCAATATAAGGAGCAAGTTCCAATTTTACTATAGAATTTTTTCCAATTAGCCAAAGTTCGTTTTAATGCTTACGTTCAAAAGGTAAGGATTTATAAAGGCCCTGAGTTTATTGCTGGTTTCGAAACACAACAAGTTTTTCATAAATATGACATATAACATCAAAAATATTGTGTTCACACACCTCAACAACACACATCGTTGTTGAAATAGGTATATAATTATTATTTCAAGCACGATTGCAAATAAGTTTTGGAGGGAAGCTATGATGCATGCAAAATTCTTGATTAACATCTTCCCAACTAAAGTACTTTAGTGGAAATTGTTTTCAAAACAAAGATGTAAATTTGAATAGTCTAAGATGTTTTGGTTGCTTATGTTATATAACATATGCTACTCAACACAGGGATAAGTTTACCTATAGGGCTTTTAAAGGAATTTATTTGGGGAATCGCATTTGGACAAAAGAGTAGTGAAGTTTATAATTTGAATACACATAAATTATGTGTTTATAGAGATGTGAAATGTTATAAGCATATATCCCTTAGATTGAATGTCGGCACAAATGATGATACATGAATTCAATGCCACTCTTCATGGATTGGTGATAGTAATGATGCACTCTCTTTACAACAATCTCCATAAGTTTGTAGAGCAAAAATCGAAGAAGATTCTCCCCTTAATCAAATTTAGTCACCTGTTGAATCATAGAATTTTATTCAGCCTCAAACTTCTGTTGTCCAGTCTCATTATTCCACTCCAAGATTATATAAAGTTCCAATTATTCATGAAGATTCAAAGAATTCGTCAAACCAATTCTTTGTTCTTATTCCTGTACCTGATGTGTAACTAGATCAGTTTTATAACATCGTTAATACTGAACAACATTCCAGGCATATCAAATGTGTTTCTAAGCCTCCACAACGTATAAATGACTTTGTAGTCAATTTAGCTATTTCACCATGTTCACTGATAAGTTCTACTTCTCATGCTACATTTTTAGCCAACATAGCTAAATTCAAGGAACCAACAACATTTACAAAAGCAAACACACAAAAGGAATGGTAGGAGGCTAATAAAAAAGAACTTGAAGCCTTATGAGCAAATGAAACATGGATTTGAGAAGTTCAACTAGTGAGAAAGCCATATTTCTAGTCTATGTGGGTGTTTCGTGTTAAATATCATGCTGATGGGAGTGTGGAAAGCTACAAAGCATGATTAGTAGTTAGAGGTTATGATCAGAAGTTTGGGGTGGAATACATTAAAATTTTTTTACCAGATGCCAAAATCATTACAGTGAGGTTATTCATAGTTAAACTAGCTGCTAAAGATAGGAAAATTCACCACATGGATGTGAATAATACATAATCAGGTATGCGAACACAGTGATCCTGGTCTTCGGTGATATCGTCTGGCTTACCGACGGCTCGTCCCTGCGCCGGGAAGGGTCCCTGCGGATACTCCGACGAGCAAGACAGTTAGTGGCTCAAGAAAATCTATTAACTGAATGTGCAAGTGATAGAAAGATTTACCCGCCCCCAAGCTTCCAATGTGAGCTGTGTATTTATAGAGGGTGCTTGGGCCCTGGGCCCTTCTGCCTTTTGGGCCTTCCTGGGCCTTTGGGCCCATGATTCATATCCCGAATCAAGTAGTCCCCCCCCACCGAAGAGCTAAGTCGAGTATTTTATGCGAGAAGATAGGGTTGTGCATCCGTTTCCCGTAGGGATAAATGGTGGTCAGCCGTAAAGAGGGCTCCTCGGATTAATGTGGGAAAAACCTTTGGGATTACTGCATGCGTTTCTTATTTATAGCGCCGCATTGATTGCGCCTGTACTTTAATCACTCGTGCGCCGTAAGAATTTATTGCAAAATTAGAGTTGTGCCGGCGCCTTTTTTCCTCCCCCAACTATAAATACTAGGAGGGATGAGACGAAATCTCTTTACTTCATTTTTCAAATTTGTTTGAGAGGAAAAAACTCTTCTTGCTTTCGTTTTCTGCGGTCTCTTCCTCCTGCGATCGTGTCAGCCTGTCCCTACTTGTTCGCGCGGTAAGCATCCGGCGGTTATCCGATACCTGTTGCTCGTCGGGAGTTTTTCTTACGTCAGAGTTTGTCGTATCTTTTGCTGAGGTTAGTCGTATAATCCCTTAGCCTTGGTTTTTGCGTTTTTCTTTGCTTTATTTCGACTTCTGGGGAGGGGTATTATGTCAGAGGGTTCTTCACGGGGAGCCCTAAGCAGACTGCCGCCGGTTGCCCCTGGTGACTTCACGCTTCGAGATTCTTCACGGACGCAAACGGTATCGCGAAAAAGGCGAGCTGAAAAAGATAGTGGAGATAGCGCAGCGGCCGGTGCGCCGAAGAAAAGGAAGAAATCCATTGTTCGCCCGCTGCCTACCGTCGATCGTCCAACCGGAGGCGTTGCCGCCGGCGTTCTAGAGGTGGTGGTGGTTGTGCCGGAGGGTTTGATTACTGCAAAGCGGCCCCTTACCGCGATTTACGAGGAAATGCGTGAGAGAGTGTGGACGCGATCTCCAGGTACTTCTGGTAGCGAGGGTAAACGTTTTGAGAGAGCCAGCGTCCTAAGAGGCCGGAGTCCCTTTCGGTCGAAGATGCCTATAGTATAATCGTCACAGCAGACCTGCCGGCGATATCTGCGGTGTACCGACACGGAGAGCCCTATGAATTAGTAGCTTTGGGTGAAGAGAATAGAGCCCATTCTGCGGGTAGCGCGAATGAGCTCATCATTTACGCAGAGCAATTAGAATCGGGGATGCGGCTGCCGCTCCTGCCCTTTTTTGTGGAGGTATTGAAGGAATATGATTTGTGTCCTGGGCAAATACATCCGAATGGCTGGAGAATGATGGTCGCCTTCTATTCGCTGTGTCGATCTGCCGGGTATCGGGCAACAGGTCTAGTCTTCCGTGAGTTTTTTAAACCAAGCAAAGGGCAGAGATCTCAACATGTCACGTTCTCCCACCAGAAATTCAAAGTGATGGGTGGGTTGAAGGATAAACTGTCCGAATACCGTCACCGTTTCTTTTTGGTGAGGAAGCTTGATGGGGATTTTCCCTTTCGGGTTGTGTGGAACGATGACCCCATGGATTCCAGTCGGTGGCTGAAAACCCGACCGAAGCTCCCATTCGAGGAGAATTTGGTGACGCATTTGAAAGGTCTTCCGACGGACAAAGATCATAAGCAGGACGTAGATGAGTTAGTTCATCATTTTCTGGCCGCTGGTTACTATATTTGGAATAAATGGCAGATGGCCGAACTCAGAGGGTGGTCGGCTGCGGATTTTGAGAAATGGAAACGGGGCTATAACTTCAAAGTTGGGGAGTTGGCGGAGTTGGAGGCGATCTTCGTAAATGTTGCCATTGTAGGTGAGGGGCTGGGATCTTATTCTGCCTTGTGAATTATGTCGTATATAATATGTTGTTTGTTATTCGGAAATCTGATGCTTTCCCCTTTTTGTGTGTGCAGGTCCAGGAGATCCCCGTGTCAGTATGAATTTTGACCCTAACGAATTCAGTGTCGGCCTGGAGACCGCTGATGAGGCATTCGGAGGAGCTTCAGGTTCATTGGTTTCGTATTCCTCACTCGAGGATGCGAACCAAGTGGTGCAAAGCATGGGAGGGGTTCTCGATGCGCGGGAAGATGCTGACGGGGTAGTTGATGTCCCGCAAGGAAAGCCTGTGGCTAATCCAGTTGCCCAAGAACCTGAGGGCAATGTGGGGATGATCGCTCTTGAAGAAGAGACAGGTGGTAGTCCGACCCATGGGGTGCTTGCTCGGAAAAGAAAGAGGGATACGGGGAAAGCCGTTGATGAATATGTGGCTGGGGAGAAGTCCGCTGGGGAAGATGTTGCCGGGGCCAGCGAGGGTGTCAAGAAACCCTATTCTGATGGCGGGACCGAGCTATCCGCTGATGTGCCGGATCGAGTAGGGGATCATCCGGAAATGGTCAAGAGGATGGAAATGAAAATTTCCAAGTTCAGGGATTATGTTATGAACTTGTCAGTGCATTCCGATATGATGACTTCCGATCTGGCTCGCGCGATGGCCCGTGTGGCCAGGGTTCCCGGGGAGCATCAGCGGATGGAGGGTGCTTCAAAAATGAACTTGGGCCTGGAGACCTTATCGGCCCTTGGTGTGGTGAGTTCTCCTATTCGCACTTTCAGCCTTGTTTTATTTCTTGCAAGCTTTTTGTCTTCTAATTTTTGTTCTCGTATGCAGTCTATCCAGAACGCAACCCGAGTTTTCGACATGTGCGTTAATGACGAACAAGTTTTTCGTGATATGGAAGAGGGTTTGCGGAGATCTGTCGGTGATCTCGAGGAAGCGAATAAGAACTTGGCGGCTGCGTGGGAGCTTCTGGATCGTCGCGAGGCTGAGATTACCATTTTGTCTGAGAAGCTGAAGGTAGAGACGACTGGTCGAGTGGAGTTTTCTCAGAGGTTGAAATAAGATGTCGAGGAGATTTGTGCATTACCGGGTGTTGCTCAGGATGGCAGTTGGGTGGACTCGTTGAGTAGCGGAGATTTTGAAGGAGAAAACGGGACGGGCGGCAGTGCTGGCCGAGGAGAACGACTCTCTTAAGCGACAACTGGAAGCTGTGCGCAAAGAAGCTGCTGATCTTCGCGCTCTCACTGGTCACCGCGAGGAGAAACTCATAAAACTGGACCAGGCGAAGGCTGTTGAGTTTTGTGGTCGTTTCAAGAAGCAGCTCATTCCGCGGGTTACAATGTTCCTCCGGAGGTGATTTTTGCTCCGAATGTCTATGATAAGGCTGCCCAGGCGAAGGCTGTTGAGTTTTGTGGTCATTTCAAGAAGCAGTAGGCAGTCTGTACTTTGTTGATTTTGCTTTTCCAAGATGTAATGATGATTCGTACAATCTGAATCTTTTTTGTGATATTGTATTGCTCCTAATTATGTTCTGCCTGTTGATGTGATTGTAGTTCATTGTGATGTCTTTCATGTCTTTTCTTCGTTGTTCTATAACTAGGAGCCGGATTTTTCGATATGGACTTGCAACTCGTCTTTCACCCCTTGGCTTCCTTCTTTAGATAATTTCTTCGGGAGAATGTCGCTTCGGGACGTCGTCGATCCAGCCCGAGTGTTGGAGGTGCAGAAGGCAATATCGGCGATGCCGCATCCCTATGTTTATTGCCCCCCGTCCGAGGAGAATTTTGCGGAGAGGAAGGTGAGGTACTCGTCCCCTGTCTGGATGAACCGGGACTGGGCCTCGCAAAGGAGAAAAGTGGAGAGTGAGAATTCCGTTCCTTATACCGGATCTGTCGCCGATTCCTGTGAGGTTGTTGTCAGCGCACTTTCTACAGCAGAAAAGAAAATATGGTCTCATGAGGGCATCGGGTATCTCCACCCCGATGAGACCGTCGCTCCGGTGCTCAATCCGCATCCTTCCTGGATCAAAAGGCTTCTAGCCGATGAGATGGAAAGGGTGATGAACTTGCCCCATGAGGTGGAGTACCGTTAGGTAGGGCATCATGCTTCACCAACGCATCCATATGGACCAACGTTCATCGATCCCATCAAACCGCGAAGCGTGGTTTTCCTGGAGTTTGCGAGGCAGGGTAACCTGGGTCCCGTTCCTGCTAACCCTAACCATCGCGTCACCCATATGGGCAAAGCCTGTTTGTATCATAGGCAAAACGGCCATAATACCAATGAGTGCGTGGACTGGAGAGCGATGCATCAAGACTTGATGGATGAGGAGGCAATCCCGGACCCTGATCGTCCTAAACCCATCTGAATGTTTGTGTTGTTTTTTCCGGTTTAGTGTGGCCCTAGTAGTTTCTGTAATGGCTTTATGTAGTAGTGCCTTTGTTTGTGGTGTAAGATCGTCGTTGTCTTTGTAATTTGCCATTTTATGTCAATCTATGCGTCATGTGAGATGACCTGAAAGTTGAGAGTTTTTTATGTTTATGCTTGGATTAGGCGTATTCCAACTCGTTTGTATTAGGCGTTCAATATGATCGAAAAGCCGTAAAGGTCAGCACTTAAATGCTTGGTTGGCGGAGAACGCGATAGGGTTCTGCTCGCCCAAAATCGTTAACCAAATGATAGTTAGACGATGTAGGAGGCGTTCGATATGATCGAAGAGCCTTAACGTTTAGCATTGGAATGCTTAGTTGGCGGAGAACGCGATAGGGTTCTGTTCGCCCAAAATCGTTAACCAAATGATAGTTAGACGATGTAGGAGGTGTTCGATATGATCGAAGAGCCTTAAAGTTTAGCATTCGAATGCTTAGTTGGCGGAGAACGTGACAGGGTTCTGTTCGCCCAAAATCGTTAACCAAATGATAGTTAGACGATGTGGGAGGCATTCGATATGATCGAAGAGCCTTAAAGTTTAGCATTTGAATGCTTAGTTGGCGGAGAACGCGATAGGGTTCTGTTCGCCCAAAATCGTTAACCAAATGATAGTTAGACGATGTAGGAGGCGTTCGATATGATCGAAGAGCCTTAAAGTTTAGCATTTGAATGCTTAGTTGGCGGAGAACGCGATAGGGTTCTGTTCGCCCAAAATCGTTAACCAAATGATAGTTAGACGATGTAGGAGGCGTTCGATATGATCGAAGAGCCTTAACGTTTAGCATTTGAATGCTTAGTTGGCGGAGAACGCGATAGGGTTCTGTTCGCCCAAAATCGTTAACCAAATGATAGTTAGACGATGTAGGAGGCGTTCGATATGATCGAAGAGCCTTAACGTTTAGCATTTGAATGCTTAGTTGGCGGAGAACGCGATAAGGTTCTGTTCGCCCAAAATCGTTAACCAAATGATAGTTAGACGATGCAACCAAAATATTGTGAAACATGATTTGCGTATGTCATTGATAATATCTTTTTAACGTTTGGACATTCCAGCTATTGTCGTAAACCAATCCGTCCAGAGAGGCAATTTTGTAAGCTCCGTTGTGGAGAACAGTGTCGATTTTGTACGGACCCTCCCATGATTGGCCGAGCTTTCCTTGAGCTAAAGGGGACTGCGCAGCTGCGGCGTCTCTGAGCACAAGGTCCCCGACCTGAAAAGTGCAGGGGCGAACTCTTCTATCGTGATAGCGCGCGATATTCTGCTTATGAGTCGTGATATGTAACAGAGCATCAAGGCGCTCTTCTTCGAGTCGGTCGCCAGCTTCCTTGAGCTCTACACTGTTGTCGATCTCTTCAAAATTGGTCTGTCGGGAGGAGCAAAGAATGACTTCAGATGGTGCCATTGCTTCTAACCCATAGGCGAGGAAAAAGGGGGTACGGCCTGTTACCGTATGCGGGGTGGTGCGGTATGACTATAAGATTTCCGCAATGTGATCGGGCCATGCCCTACCTTGGTCGGTCAACCGTGCTTTGATCCCTCGAAGGAGCGTTCGGTTGCTTACTTCAGTGAGGCCGTTGCTTTGAGGGTGAGCTACCGATGTGTATCGGCCTTTGATACCCCAGTCCGCGCAGAAATCGCGAAACTGATTACAGTCGAACTGCTTCCCATTGTCAGTGATGAAGGAATGGGGGACCCCGAAACGGTAAATAATAGCTCGCTTGAGAAAACTGATGACGTTGTCAGCGGTTATCTTGGCAAGGGCTTCAGCTTCGATCCATTTGGTAAAATGATCGACTGCCACAACCACGAAACGCTTTTGTGCTAAAGCCATTGGAAAAGGGCCAAGCAGGTCAATACCCCATACTGCGAATGGCCATGGTGTGATGATACCTTTGAATGGGGCCGCCGGGGCGTGATGTGTATTGGCGTGTAGTTGACATGCCTGACAACTGCGGACCAGGCGCGTTGCGTTGGAATCCATGGTCTGCCAGTAGAACCCCTGGAGCCGGGCCTTCTTCGCAATTGTTCGGGCTCCCTGATGCGAGCTACATACACCCTGGTGAATTTCCTTAAGACAGTGATCTCCCTCTTCCTCAGATATACAACGCAACCAGGGATGCGTGCCTGATTTGCGGTAAAGTAAGCCATCCTGTAATGCATAACGCCAAGAACGTCGGACCACTAGGGATGCCACTGTCCGATCTGCTGAAAGCGTCCCATCCCGAAGGTACCCGATAATTGGGCTTCTCCATCCTCCTGCCGCGGCGTCTTCCGAGTCGATCTGTAGTGAATTCTCGGTGCGAAAAGCTAGGGCGCTCGTAACCTCGATCAAGGTGAGCGGGTCACTAGACTGTTCGCCTGTTGCAAGAGCAGCGATAGCGTCTGCCTCCTCGTTCTCTTCTCGCGGGACTAACACCAGATCAAGGGTTATTCCTTTGTTTTTGAGATCATTGAGTAGGGACATGGCGAGGGTCAGGTATTGACACATCGTCGGGTCCTTTGCTTGATAAGCTCCACTGACATGGCTAACGACCAGCTTCGAGTCCGAGCATATTATCAACCGGCCAGTGACTATTGTTTTTGATAGCCGAAGGGCGGCGATCAAGGCCTCATATTCGGCCTGATTATTGGTGGTCGGGAAATTCAATCGGATGGCGTACCGTAAGCGGAGATTGTTGGGTCCTTGAATAGCTATACCGGTGCCTGCCCGTCTGGGAGCGCAAGACCCGTCGATGCTCATCGTCCAGACATCGTCCGTGCGAGCTGGCGTTGCCGTAAGTTCGGTGTTAGCACGGCCGGTAAACTCGATAATGAAATCGGATAAAGCCAGAGCCTTGATTGTCATGCGGGGCTCAAAACGGACGTCAAACTGGGAGAGACGAACAGACCAGTTGGTGATACGCCCAGAAACCTCTGGCCTTTGGATGGCCTTTTTTAGCGGATAGTTGGTCCTGACGACGATCGTGTGGGCTTGGAAATATGGTCTCAGACGTTCTGAAGCTTGTGTGATGGCGAAAAGGGCTTTTTCCACCTCGGAGTATCGAATTTTGGCTCCCTTCAGCACTCTGCTCAGGAAATAAATCGGAAAAAGCTCTGTCCCCTCCTCTTGAGTTAAAATGACCCCTATTGTTTCATCCGTGATGGTGAAATATAAGTGAATGTCCCATTCTGGCTTCGGCACCGAGAGCAGAGGGGGGGTTGCGAGGAAAGTTTTTATCGCATTGAACGCGGCCTGGCAATCAGTCGACCACCTAAAGGGGTGCTCTTTCTTGATTGCTTTATAGAACGGGAGACATCGCTGAGCCGAGCAGGAGATGAAACGTCCCAGAGTGATGATTCTTCCATTGAGCCTTTGCACCCCTTGCAGGTCGCGCGATGGCTCCATTGCTAAAATGGCTTCGACTTTCGCGGGGTTAGGCTCGATGCCTTTTTCCGACACCACGCAACCCAGAAATTTCCCACTGTGAATTCCGAAGAAACATTTTTCCGGGTTCAGCTTGAGGTTATAGGCTCTGAAGATTTTAAATACTTCTGCTAAATCTCGCGAATGGTCGCCCTCTTCGGTGCTTAGGACCACCATGTCGTCGATGTACACCTGTACCGTCTTACCGATGAGATGGGCGAACATCCTATCTACCAAACGCTGGTACGTGGCCCCTGCATTCTTTAACCCGAAAGGCATGATGTTATAGCAATATGTCCCTTCATGCGTAATGAAAGAGGTCTTTTCGGCGTCGGCAGGGTCCAAAGGGATCTGTTGGAAACCGGCGATGGCGTCAAACTGAGACAAGATCTTTCGACCAGCCGTTTGATCGAGGAGCTGATCTATGTTAGGCAGCGGATAAGAATCCTTGGGGCAAGCTTTATTGACATTCGTGAAATCTACACATATACAGTACTTTCCGCTGGCTTTCTTTACAAGTACAACGTTAGAAAGCCAGTCCAGATAGTTGACCTCGCGGATAAATTTTACAGCTAGGAGTTTGTCAATTTCTGCTTTTACTACTGCCTACTTGTCTTTCGCCTGCACTCTCATCTTTTGCTTCATTGGTTCGACAGAGGGGTCGATATTCAGCTTGTGCATTGCTCTCTCAGGTGCGACCCCCGTGATGTCCTCGGTGCACCAGGCGAAAACATCCGAATGCTCCGTTAGGACAGCTTTGATTTCCTCGGCCAGCGGGGAAGCGAGTTTCGTTCCCATTTTCACTATCATACTATCCCCAAGGATACAGTCGTCGACTGGTTCAATGGGCACGGGATTGTAACCCCTCATGTCCATCAGACCGTCCTCTAAGTAGAGCGCTGTTCGAGGTTGAGTTGCCTCCCACTGCAACTTCTTGGCCAGCATATGGTCACCCTGGATGGTGATCTTCCCACGCGGAGAGGGCAACATCAAGCACAATTCGGAGATATCCACTGTGGCCCTCAGGGCGGCCAGGAGAGGCCTTCCGATAATGGCATTGTAAGCCAGGGGGATATCGACCACCACCCATTCCGCGGTATCCTCGACCTCTTCTACCCCTTCGGCCAAGATAGTCGGTAGTGTAATAACTCCCTTTACCAGCACTTCGATTTCAGAGAGGCCGACCAGGGGGAAAGTCCCGGCCCGGAGGGCGGTGTGAGTATTCTTCATTGCGCGGAGAGCCGCCCAGGTGAGCAGGTTCACCGAACTTCCGGTGTCAATAAGCACTCGATGAGTTTTAAAACCTGCGATGCTAATGGTGACAACAAGGGCCTCCGAGTGGCTAGTTCGGAGTGGAGGCTGCACTGTTAACGTCTGTCCGATCGCCTTTCTCTTTCGGGAGCAGTCGGGCGGTGCGGAAAGTGCCGGTGCTCCTTCCCTTATGACGTGTATTTCCCCATGGTACCTTGGCCTCTTTGGCTCCTCTGCTCGCCCCGCTTCCCTCTGCTTCGGGCTCTGCTCTCTTTGCCTGCTCGCCTTTGGTGGCGTCCCCTGCTCCGTGATTCGCTCGACCTCTTTCTGTAGTTGATAGTAGTTCTCCGTGGAGTGTCCAGAGGATCTGTGATACTTGCAGTATTCCTTTTCTGCCCGGGTTTTGCCCTTGTCTCCGACCGGAACCTGCTGTGTGAACCGACGAGGCTGATGCTGAGTGGCGTAATGCACCTCCTTGCCCCGGGATCGATCCCCCTTCACTCCGGGTTGGCGCGCTCAGCCCAGGCTGGAAAGGGCATCGGAGCCTCCTTGCGGACTCGGAACGCCTCTCGCGATTCCAGGGCCGTTCTGCTTCTATCTTGTTTGTGCGTGTCACCTTTGGCCTTGTCCCTCTCTGTCTCCTCGTATCCGGCGGGTCGGTCACAGTCATCATATCGGATAAACGTTTGTGCCATGGTCATCAGTTCTTCGAAAGATCTAGGCATCTTTCGGAAACACTTCTGCTTTAGAGGCTCGCAAGTGGTCCCCTTTGCTAAGGCGTCGTGGGCCACCTCTAGGTTGAGGCCTTTGACTTGCGAGGCCATGTGATGAAACCTTGATAGGAAATTGCGCAGAGGCTCGGTTGTTCGCTGCTTAAGACCGTTGAGGTCCGAACTGATTTTCCTGACCTTTGCCGAGCGGGAGAGAAAAAGGTCCTTTAGGAGATCAAAAGAATCGATGGACTCCGGGGCAAGTCCCCGATACCATTCCTGCGCGCTGGATGAGAGAGTGGTGGGGAAGACCTTGCACATGATGTCTTCGTCCTTTGAGTATAAAGTTATGGTGCTCATGAATGACGCCACATGATCGTTAGGATCCTCGATCCCTGAGTATTGGGCCAGTCGAGGAGCTTTCCAGTCACGCGGGAACCTTTTCTCGATAATCCTTTGCACCAGTGGCGTTTTGCTGAAGGTGATGCTCCCTCCCATTACACCCCCGAGTGCCCTTTTATCGAGAAAACGTTGAATTTTAAGTTCCAGCAACTCCTCGCTATCCGCGGCTGTAGTTCCCGCTCGTCGCTCCTCGCCTTCTCTGGTGGCTTCGGCTCCGGCTCCTCTTCCCGCGATGATCGCTGCTTCCGGGGCCTGCTCTGGGAAGGCTCCCTCCCTCTGTAACTCTGCCGCCTCCTTGAGGTATTGCCAAATTTTGGCATTCTCCTCCTGCAGGCTTCTCTGCTGGTCAATGATCTTCATTTGAGCCGCTGTGTGTACGGCCTGCGTAGTTTGAAAGCCTTGGATTGCGCTGAGGAGTTGAGTGGTGTTAAAGGCTTCTTCCTCTTCTGGGCCTACCTCCTCCATCAAAGGCCCAAGGTTTCTGGGGGAGATCGAAAGGTTTTGGATCACGCCTCCGGCGTGTGTCATGGAGCTGGTCGCTCCAGCTTCGGGTACTACAGTTGGAGCCGAGTCATTAGGGGTTTGTATCTCGTTTGAAGATCTGGAGTCACTCGTAGTCCACGTTCACCGCACCAAATAATCAGGTATGCGAACACAGTGATCCTGGTCTTCGGTGATGTCGTCTGGCTTGCCGACGGCTCGTCCCTGCACCGGGAAGGGTCCCTGCAGATACTCCGACGAGCAAGACAGTTAGTGGCTCAAGAAAATCTATTAACTGAATGTGCAAGTGATAGAAAGATTTACCTGCCCCCAAACTTCCAATGTGAGCTGTGTATTTATAGAGGGTGCTTGGGCCCTGGGCCCTTCTGCCTTTTGGGCCTTCCTGGGCCTTTGGGCCCATGATTCATATCCCGAATCAATACCTACATACATGGTTTTTGTGGGTGAAGATATCTACATGATACCACGTGTTGGTTATAAAAAGGCTGAAAAAAGGCCAAGTATGTAAACTATACAAGTCTTTATATGGCATGTAGGAAGCAAGGAGACAATAATAGAAAAAAAAAATCACTCATATGCTACATAAATTAGGTTTTCAGAAAGTAATCTATAATTATTGCTTCTTCACACGAGCTAGAGAGAGACATTTCTTAGCAATAGTGATATATGTTGATAATATGTTGCTTACGGGTTCATCAATAGAGCAAATATCAATAGTCAAAGTACCTTGCATTAGACTTTTACAATAAAGATTTGGGGATTGCAGAAAGAATTATGGGAGTGGAATTGCATAGACCGTGTGAAGGTTCTACTGTCACAAATTAAATACATATTATATTTGATTGCAGATTTAGGATTGTCTAATGCTCATTTTGTTTCAAGTTCAATTCCTATTAGAGTTCAATTGATCAACCAGAATAAATATCCGAATCTTTGCTAAAACCAGACTAATATCAATGAGTAATAGGGAGGCTTTTGTATATTGGGTTCACACGCCCATATATTGCTTTTATTAACTAACAACTGAGTTAATTCACAAATAATTCGGCATAATTGCATTGAAAAACAACAATGCATGTATTGAAGCATTTGAATGGAAATCATACTTTTGGATTATTTTATGATAATGATAAAAAAAAACTAACAGGGTTTTGTTATTCGGATTGAAGAATATACAAAATCACAAGGAAGTCAGTTACGAGGTATTGCATATTTCTTGACAATAGTTTGTTATCTTAAAAGTCAAAGAAGTAATTCACGGTTAGCAAATCCCCAGCTCTGAAGCTGAGTATAGAGCAATGGCCACTATGATATGTGAGCTCAAATGTTTAAGATACTTGGTACTGGAATTGCAGTTTCTAGTTACACTTCTCATAACTTTGAAGTGTGATAATCAAGTAGCTATTGTAATTACAGTCGATCCAGTTTTTCACGAGAGAACAAAGCATATTGACATTGATTATCACGTAGTTCTAAAACACATACCAAATAGATTCATTGTTACTCCATGTATAGATTCAACTTGTAGATTTATTGACAAAAAATCTCTCTAATTCACAGATGAGACTAGCATTGATCAAGTTAGAATTAATGACTTTGTTATCACCAACTTGAGGGGAGAATATTAGAACTAATAATGTTTTCAATCAATATTATCTTGTTTCTAATCATTTCACTTAGTTATCATGTATTTGGGAAAATTAGCTAATCAACTAATTTCCTCCTCAACACATGCATTTTATGTGTGATAATCGTTTATGGTATAAACTTTTTTCTTTTTTCTAGAAATAGCTAGCTTTTATTTTTATTTCATTAAGAGGAATTGATGCAAATTTGAGTTTTCTAGCCCTCTACTTTTCTTTATAATGGTTTCAAGAAGACTGTTTATGTATTATATAAAAAAAAGGGGTTAATATATTAACCCTTGTATTATCGTAAAAAAACAAATATGCCCTTATATTAAATAAATGTACAAAATTATCCTTAAATTTTCTACAAACCTACAATTATACCCTAATCTAACAGAATTATGATGTGGCATAAACAGTGTGCGAAATTTTCACTTTCCTTCCATCCAAACATGTACGTTCTCCACCTCCTATATCTCTCCTTTTTTCTCTCTCTCTCTACTACCGAACTGCAACTTCTACTCCAAATCAAAACCAAAACACAGTTCACACCAGTAAAAACTGAAGCATAATACAACTGTTTTTTCCCTTAATGAATTAGCAGCAATATCCAACACTCCAACATTCTTTTCTTTTTTCCAGAAAGAAAATTTGCGTTTCCCTTTTTGAGCAAATCATCAAACACATAAAAGGACCATTATAGGAACTAGATCAAATTCTAATTCTCTTATTCCATCAGCACAATGAAGAAAAGGAAAAAGAAGAAGAAGCAGAATTGAATTTCATATCCTTACCAAACAGGAATTTCCTTCCAAAACTTAGAGATTTCAATGAATTATTGAGAGCTGAAAAACAGAATCTCTTATAATTTGAAAAAGTGGGGAAGAAAAGGAAACGGGCAAAATAAGAGAGAAGAGAAGGAAGAAGCTCACTGCAAGAGAAGTTTGAGAAGAAAGAGTTGTTCGGAAATGGTGGGATTTTTCTTTCTTCAGCTCTTTGATCGAGAAAGTGAATCACGACTGCTAATTAGCATTTATTGAGAGGGAACGGTTAAATTAGCCAAAGATGCAGTCTTTACTCTAATGGTGGAACCTAAACAAATGTCCCAAAATGAAAATTCACTCAGATTTTGATCAAATCATATGAACAAAACAAACTTCTCTCTGTTAATTGGAGTTCAGCAGTAAAGGAGAAGGATAAAGAGAAAAAAAAAGGAGAGAGATAGGAGGTGGAACAGTAAAAGATGGATGTTTGGGTGGAAGAAGAGTGAAGAATGGCAAGCCGTTTATGCCACGTGACTGGTCTGTTAGATTAGGGTATAATTGTAGGGTTGTGGAAAATTTAGGGATAATTTTGTGCATTTATTTGATATAAAGGTATATTTATTTTTTCGCAATAATACAAGGGCAAATACGTATATTAACAAAAAAAAAAAGACTGTTTATGTAAATTGTGATATCATCTGTATTTGATAGAGCCTCACTACTAATTATTAAGGCTTTGTTTCTTTGTCGGAAAAAATTGTGCAAGAAAATATCTTTCTGATCGATGTTTGTTTGTTTAAGGAAATAAGTTAACCAAAAATTTTAGGTTACTCAACAGAAAAATATGTGAAGTGAGGAAACTGTTTTACTCAGAATAAAACATTTTTCTATACATTTTGAAACCATATACTTCATTTTTTTTCCAATTTTCAACGTTCTAATCCAATACTGAAAAATATTTTATTTTTCAATAAAAAAAAATCACTTATCCAAAAAATTTGGGAACACAAACAAATGGTCTATAAATACTATGAATAGTGAAGAATGGGATGAAATCAACTCTTACATTCTCATCTTCTTTCTTAATAGAGATTTTTTTATTCCCCTCCAACTATGGCAAATAGAAATTCTTTCGTCTCTATCTCCGAGCAATGGTATAGGAAGACAAATATTACATGCATTAAAATTGTGAGGATATGGATTTGGATTTATGTATTTAAATAATTTTAACCAGAAAATTCCACACAGTCATTTCTAGATATGTAACTCAAAATTATGACCGTATATAGATATGGTTAAGGCATACCGCTCTACCGCTCCCCGAAAGTAAGCTTGAAAATCAATTAGAAATTTAAATTATTAAAATTATCAATCAGGTCTATAAATTAAATAAAAATCATTAATTGAATCCACATAAGTAAAAATCATCAGTTGAGTTTTTATCGAATTCGGTTAAACAGTTTTACACTCTCTTCCCCAAATCTATTTTAAGCCAACACAGAGATTGTTACGGACTGTCAGATATTAATATGAAGTGGACATTTAACTATCAACTCGAGCTTTTAGTTAAAGTGGTTCCATGACATGGTATCAGAGCCTCGGTCCAGGGTTTGAGTCCCGACAACCTTATTAATTTAACATATGGCGGGATGAGCCTGTGTTGTACACGTTGCAAGGCCAAAGGGCAGACATTTGCCTGTGGAAGTGTGTTAGAGATTAATATAAAGAGATATGATTAGACATTAACTATTAGCTTGAGTTTTTGGTTCAAATGGTTTCATGACATGGTATCAGTGTGGAATTAAAAACACATAATGGGATGAGCCTGTGTTATGCACGCTGCAAGCCTAAAGGACACATAGCTTGAGCTTTTAGTTCAATTGGTTTCATAATAATTGATATTTTTGCTTAATTCAGGGACTTAATGGATGATTTTGATAGTTTAATATCCTAACTGACTTTGAAGTTTTAGTTAAAATGAGTGTTATGTTAATTAATATGTATAAAACACAAATTCACATCAGTAATTACTAATTAGGCTGGCATAACCCAATATAAGTCGGATAAAATAGGCATCTAGTCTGTTAATTACTTTTTTTTTAATATACAAATAATAGTTTAAAACTTTATATTACCTCAAATTCTAAAGATACCAATACGAATTGTTTTTTTTTAATTGAAAACTCGTAAATAAACTAGTATTATTAATTTTGTTTGATGGATAACTTTAAGAAGTTAAAGTCAAAATAGTTTAATTATTTTCCTCAGCAGGAAAAAGTAAGATTATTAGTTCACTAGCCAATGTTATTATTAAAAAAAATTACATCTTTTGTTTGTACAAATTATCTATACAGAAAAATAAAATCGAAGTTTTTTTGGTAAGATAAAGTTTAGGTAAGGGTAGGTCTACCCACTCCCAGACCTCGATGAGGATTTACAGTGGAATTTTTACTACTCGGACCAATCCTCATTGGCTAATAATCGAAGTTGAATAAGTAAAATAGTTATATTCATTTCTCAAAAAAAAAAAAAAAAGTTATATTCATGTAAAAAGTTTATTGGCAATTTGTTTTTTTTTTTTTTTTGAGTATGGGACAAATCATTGGAATGTTGAGTGTGGATATGGAGAATTGTTGTAATCCAAACAGGTCCTTTTGGTCCCCAATATGAGGATCAGAAGGCAGTTACGTTATCCATTTGTCTGATTGAAGGATTATCATGTGAAACACAACACAAAAAAAACACAGAAATTTAGTAATGAAAAAGCATCTATGGCTTGAGATAAATGAACTTTCTTCGTAAGGTTGTAAGGAGTCGCTTTCCAAATGGATAAGAAGAAGAGCCATCCTTTCATGCATCCAAATCCTAACCCGTTTGCCTAATGCCCGATTCAAGGACCACATAAACTACTCGTTTACTAGTATCCAGTGAGTTATTTCACCATCGATTCAATGATTACTGTATTAGAGATGTTTGGTTGCTAATTTTCTTATACCTGAAAAGTAGTCTTATACAAAAGCAGTGAATCCATGCTTTTTGAAAAAGCAGTTTTTTCCAACAGGAAACACAAACAGTAGATAAAACAAATGAACCCTTAAATTGATAGAAAATAATAAAATGGATGGGTTGAAAAAATCGAGTTCTGGCGAAGAAATGATGTAGCATTAGAGACTATAATGAGAATCTTAATTTATTGGATAGTGTTCAAAGGGATAATCAAAAGCCACCGAGAGAGGTTGGGAAATACAAGAGCGCAGAAGCAAGTCAAATAGAATTTTTGAGTTCCTGAATCGCCACTGATTCTTCCTTCCACCCTCTTTTTACATCATTCAAGTACTTGAAAAACCGTGCAATATTAACATTACGTTTTATAGGTGAAGCAATTTCAAACTATATAAGCATTACGTTTTGTAAATGGAGTAATTTCGAACACCATTAATAACATCTAACAAAATCTCATTCTCCTTTATGTTGGTTCTGAATCTGCACTATCTAAGGGAGTGTTTGTTTACTACATTTCCTCTTGTTTGACTTTTCATAAGGGGGTGAGGATGGTTCTGCTTTTAGCACATCCAATTTATTGGAGAAAACTCAGAAGAGAGTTTTGGAAAATGTAAGAGTAATCAATTCAACAGCGAAAATTTCCATACCACATCATAGCTTAATTAAGGGGGTGGATGTTTTCATTAACTTCCATCTCATGCTTGGAGCAAGAAAATCAGATTCATTACTGTAATTGTAGTACAGATACTCAACAAGTAAACTAGTTTCAAAGTCATTATATAACTCCAAGTACTCGCTCGTAAATGAAGTGCGATCGTAGAAGAACTACTAGACACATTTTCCATTGGAAAGTAATCAGAGGTTGCATTTCAGTAGTTTTAGTATGTAAACTTAATGAACTTGATATACAACATACTACCAGACCTTGAAGAAAAGCATTGCTAAATGCTGTCATAAAGAAACAGAATGAAACAAATATGAAGCACTCCAAGAATTCTCAAAAACACAACTTCTTTCATTCAAAAACTGTATTTGGAATTTCGGCATGTATGTAATATAAAAAGCTTCAATAAGTTGCTTTCCTGAATTACATGTAGGTTATTAACACCAAAACATAGTTGGAAGCAGCGGCCATCTCTAAAATCCTAGAAATTAAAGATGGAGCTGCTTGTCCAATTCTGACACAAGAAGACGATTTAGATAGACAACATGCTTGACACACCCCGTTACCATTTTTGTGTCATTTATATCGTATATAATCACGTGCAATATATAGATCACATAACACCATCATGACACGACAACTCATTTTGACTCCTCTAATCATAGATCTTAACATAAAAATTCATGGCAACCTTCTTGCAACATAAATATTATTGATTGTAAATTTCAGCAACCTTTATTTCTCATCTTCATACAGCAAAGAAAACAGAGGAAGTATGCAAGATGAGATCAGATAATGCATTGCTTTTAGTTTCATCATGAATGACACCTTAACAATCAACTAGAGTAATAAATTAGTAACATTGAAAGACGAAAAGACTCTAAAATTTATAATCAGAGTAATAAATTACTTGCACTGAAAAATGCAAGTAAAATTCAAAGTCAATCAAGAAACATACAAAATGCCACGACGGTACAAGAATAGGCTTGTTGAAGTAAAAACTGCCCAAAGAAAGATAACCCACCAGGCCAAAAACAAAGACATTTCTCTTGTAAAAGCAGTAAAAGGAAGTAAAGTGGGAAAAAATTGGAACTTTTCGAATGAGATGCCATCTACCTGAGATAAGCCAAGGAAGAGTAGTACCAGGCTAGGTGGTGCAAAAAACTGCAAAACTACGAGACATAAGTAGTGATTGTGAAGGAAGACCTTAGCTCGACTAAACTCCAAATCAGGAATCTTGCTCGCGTGCAATCGCTGGTACCAACACAGCAATGCTTCATTCAAATACATTTGCAGGTTTGGCCGTACAGCCACGATTTGGACAACCCCCGAGAGCAACAAGCAGCAAAGCCTTAATTTTGTAAAGTCCGTTCGTGTGAAACCCGCATTAACAACTAACTTCTGAGCATCTTCGATACTATTGCTAGAATTTGAATAAGTTCTATCATTAGCACTCTTGTTAATAAGAATATCAGTTAATGGATTAATCCAAAGCAATGCTGTGAAAAGGAGCAACAAATTGTTGGCATATAAGATCATTCTACCAAGCCATCCACATGAAATCATTGCCAAATTGGATCGAAGCTGATCAGTCCCAAGCCAAAAAGATCGTGCATTCTTCCCTGCAGGCATGTATAGAAAGCCAGCGAGGAATCCCATCAAAAGTGCAATAGAAACCCCTCCGTACCCATCAATTGAACCAAAATCAAAATCAAAAACTGAATGAGCAACTCCAGAACAAATCATAAGCCCAAAAAAGAAGCCTAAAACCCCAATAAGCACACTCAATTGCTTCTCAGACCTCTTGGACGCAGATTTCTCAAAGGATACTCTTGCTAACGATACAAGTAATTTGCATAAACTACCAAACCCTAAAATCAATGGAAATACAGACCCTTTCGCCAAAATCCCATCTTTATCAACCACATCCAAGTACTTATAAAGCAATAAGCATGAAATGGCAACGAATGAGTAAATAAACGAATACCAGTAGACATCGAAGTAAAGGCGAGATTGAAGATGATTATCATCGAGCCTCAATCTGAAGATCTGAGCGTTGTTTTCATCGAATTCGAACTTGTCCTTAGATTTATTTCTCCTTTTAAGGTCATTACTAGATTTGTCTTGCCCGGAAGCAGAATCTGATGTAGAGGGTCTTCTAATGGCGGCTTTGACACCATTTTGTTGGGGAAGATTATCGGGGTGGATATAAGTGTGGATGCCTAGAAGGAAAAAGATGGGAACCTTGAGGAATACAAGGAGAAGAGTAAGGAAGAATGAGAGTGAGATTTGGAAAATGAGATTCTTGTAAGTTTGAAAGAAAATAAGCATATTTAGGAGTGGAAGGGAATGGAGGAAGAATTGAAATGTAGGAGACAGACACCGTTTTGTTGCGATCTAAGTAACAATGGAGGGGTTTTGGAGTTGTGGGCTTTCTTACATGAGCTTCGATTCGATCCAGATTCCCAATTTCTTGCATAACACAGTCCCCACAGCTGCTCGAATTTTTAATTTGTTTTTTATATATAATTTTTTTATATAAATAAACAATGTGGATTACTATACCCAGCCCCAAATTCACCATTCCAGCCCCAAAAAAAGACGTAACCGTCCTTTAACTAAAAATTGAAAATCCCAAACCCTCCCAAATTCTCTCAAACTCTCCCAAATACATTTTGATCCGAAATCAAAGACAACACGTTTGATGGAGAGCAATCCGTTATCACCGGGAAGAGACGGGAGTGATGCTGTGTCTGAAGTTGAGGTATTTTTCCGATTGAACTTTCTTTGATTTCTGTCAATTTTTTTTTAAAAAAATCACTGGTTCGGACCTCGGGCGTGTGAGCATCACGCCCCACCATGAGGTGGGCGTATGGTGAAGCGTGATGCTCACACGGCCCATCACATGGTGGGGCGTGATGCTCACACGCCCGACATATTTGTGGCTGCTTTTCGGGTTTAGACACCGGAACGCTGTAGAAATGTCGCGTGTTGGAATGTAATGTTCGTTATTTATCATTTGCAGGAGGTTTCGTGGGAAAAATTTGGCGGAAACGGCATTGATTACAGTTCGTAATTTTTTCCCAAACAAACGTTCGAAACATATCATGAAGCTGTTAATTGGGCAAAACAGACGGCAATTGGGATCGGCTTCGAGTTAACCACAGCGTCGCACAAGACAGGGGGCAAGTCAAAGTGGATATTGGTTAAATGTGCTCGTGGTATTAAGAATTATAGAAGGAAAAGGGATATGGATATGCATACGGATGTTATACTACGGAGGGATACAAAAACAAAGTACTGTGGTTGCAAATTCCAGATAAAGGTTCTGGAAATCGCTGAATTAGGCGGTTGGGTGGTGAATGGGATTGCTGGAGATAGAGGACAACACTCTCATCAGTTGGCTGTATATCGTCAGGGCTACAGACAAATGAGCGGTTGCTTATATTATATATATATATATATATATATATATATATATATACTGACAATTAGATTTGTAATTATATATATTAGTATCAACCCGGAGCTTGCTTAGCAGATGACAAACAAGTAGAAGGATTCTGCAAAGCGGTACACAAAACGTGGTTTTTCGAGGGATGTCCGAGCCAATTTGGTTTTCTAGCAGTTGTGTGTCTTGGTATATACATCATATTTCTATGCCCCGGGGATGGGAATTGCTCCGTGGATCATGAACTCGAAGATATATCCGTTAAGATACGGAGGAATCGACGGAGGAATAGCAGTTGTTGCCAATTGGACATCCAATCTTATTGTCAGTTTAACCTTTCTATCAATGGTTGAAGCTTTCACTGTTGCGGGTGCTTTTATCTTCTTTGTTGTGGTCTCTTTTGTCGCACTATGTTTTATTTACTGGTTAGTTCCTGAAACAAAAGCTTGCAAATGGAGGAAATTGAGAAGATGTTAGAGAAATGGGTTTAGGCTCTGTTCTTTATCGCTGAAAAAAACTGAACTGAATGCTACTGAATACTGAACTGAATTTAACTAAATGCTACTGAACTTAACTGAATGCTACTAAACTTAACCGAACTTAACAATAATGATGATATTAGACTTTAAAATAATTTTAATGATAATATTGGACATTAATAAACTTATAATAACAATAATAATAATAATAATGGTTCTATTCTAATAATAATAATAATATCAATAATAAATAAATATATTATTAAAGATAAAACTAAATTGAATATCAAATAAAAGCTTGGCTTGATAAAATCTTGGCTCGATAAAGCTTATGAAATTAAATAAAAATGAGTCTAATTTAAATTAAAAATACAAATTACATACCAACAGAAATTTACATATAATTTAAAGCCTATGAAATTAAATACAAATTTTTATATGAATACAAACTCTTAACTTTTTATTATAATTAAGGATTAAGGTGCAAAAATGTCTCTAACATTTTGGATCAGGAGTAATTTTACCCCTAATATCTAAAATGGTGAAATTTTATCCCTAACATTGATAAATTGGGTAAATTTGAGAAATAATTCATAATATGGATGCAATTTCTAATTTTCAAATATGGATGCATACTTTAATTTTATTTTTTTTATTAAACGATATATACTTTAATAAACTATTATTTCTTGACTTTTATCTAATTTTTTTCCAGTAAAAATAGGGTGATGGTTTAGGGAAAGACCGGACATCCCAACTTTTATCTAATTTATAGATAATGATAAACTATAAATAAATAATAATAATAGTTTTGATTGATAAAAAGTTAATAATAATAATAATAGTAATAATAATAAATAATGATAAATTATAGATAAATAGTAATAATAATGATAATAAATTATATATAAATAATTATAATTATAATAAATAATGATAAATTACTGAATGCTGAACTGAACTGAACTTGATTGAACTGAACTGAACTGAACTGATTATTACTGAAATTAAGTAATAAAGAATAGGGTCTTACTCCAAAACTATTTAGGAAAAAAGAAGCAGAAGCGGCTTCGGGTCCTACTTAATTCAATTCTTTTTTTTTTGTTATATAAAATACAAATTAGTTAATAGCTTTGGATGTAAAAATTCTTCTTTATATAAGAGCATCTTCAAGAGACTCTTAGTGAGCTCTCTAAAAATAATATAAATAATTGACTTTTAGTGATTTAAGAGTGGCTAAGATATATCATCTCCAACAATCCTCCTTATATTCACTCCTTATTTATTATTTTATTATTAAGATTATTCTTTATTGTTACATTACCAATAGTGTGAGGAGAGAGACACATCAATAATAAATTATTAATAAAAAATGAAGTTAGGAGGCACTAAGAGGTGGAGAGAGACTCTCTATTAATAGAGATGATGAAGAGGCTCTTAGTGATTTGAGGAACCACTAAGAGGCTGTTGGAGATGAATTTTCATTCTCCCTCCTCAAATTTTAACTTAAGAGCCAATTTAAAAGGCCGTTGGAGATGCTCTAAAGAAATGTATAGTAAAGAGATGCTCAATTTATTAGGATAATGCTCTAATATCTTTAGGATAAATTTCAAAAACAACCCATGTGGTTTCATGTTGTTCCAAAAAAACCCTTATGGTTTGTTAATACAAAAAAAGGACTGTGGTTTGCGCCGTTACCCCGAAAAACGGAAAATGACTTAACACCCTGATGAGACTCCGGCACAAGCTGATACTAGAGTTTCGAGATCCACCTGTAGCATCGTCAGTAGAGAAAAAAGAGTTTGGGAAACAGAGAAATCAAATGAAGCAGGAAGGAGAGATTGATGTGGAGGAAGAAGAAGAAATCAATGAGGAGAGAGGAAAACTGAGAAGAAATTGATTAATCGGAGATGATCTATAAGAGAGGAGAAAGGGAATTAAACATTGGACGATAAATTCTACGGAAGAGGAGATTTTGGGATTTTTTTTGTATTTTAATTTTCTTTTTTGTTATTTTAATTTTTTTCTTTTTTTATTTTAATTTGGACAATTTTGCCCCTTGCCACGTCATCACTTTTAACACTGTTAAGTCATTTTCCGTTTTTCGGGTAACAGCGCAAACCACAGTCCTTTTTTTTTGTATTAACAAACCACAAGGGTTTTTTTAGAACAACATGAAATTACATGGGTGTTTTTAGAATTTACCCTTATCTTTATCGTTTAATAAGACATTATCATTTTAGAGGAATCAAGATTATTTTATTTTATTTTATCATATTAGCTACTAGTTAGTTGGATAATTAATTCTTGTTTTTAATCTGATCCTACTATCCATTTCTCTTCATCTTATTTGTTATTTTTCTCAATTTATTTATGTATCACTGTCTCCTGTTAGATTGTCGTTCATATTTTTATATGTCTAACATCTCCATTTGATACAAAAAGGCCAAAATGGGATATTACAAGTTAATATTGTCCCATGATTCAGAATTAAACAGACCTCGATGAAATAGTTCAGATCATTTCACGTTTTGGATTGTTTAGAATTCTGATAGTTCAAACTTTTCAATTTAATCCCGTTTTTTTTTATTTGATTAAATTTGGCTACATATCATCCATTAGCTTTGTTAGAGAACCATGATTCAAAAATAAAACGTGCCTAAGTGAAATATTTCATCCATCTTGCGGATTGTTAGAAATTCTTATAGTTCAAACTTTTACTTTTATTCAGATTAGTGGTTTTTCAATTTACTTCTTTTATTTAATTTTATTTTGAAAAGTAAACTTAGTTGAGCATCAAATCATAATTTGGTTGTGATTTTATGATCAAAATTTTGCAGATCAACCACCCAAAGTCTTTCATGTCTTTATTTCTCCTCCTGCAATTAATTTAAGGCCAGTTTATGATCAATTTTTCCACAATTATTTTCCTTTGGATAATAAATGGAGCATCAAATTTTCTACATTAGTGGGCCTTTCCTTCTATTCATTTTTTATATATTTATACCAGTTTATTTATTGTTCTAAATTAATTAATTCTGCTACAAATAATTGAGTTTATACTTATTACATGATTAATCGAAAAGATAGAGAATTAAAGGTTAGAGTTTCAATCGAGTTCAATGGGATTCAACTAGGGTTAAAAAAATTATATTTATACTCACATTTAACTCTGTAATACACTATAATATTAACAAAATTATATTAATAATTATAAATTTTTAATATTATGATATTTTGCCCTACCAAAAAAATAGGTAAATTTCAAATAAAACCCATGTAGTTTCAGTAATTTTCAGATGAAGGATTGTGGTTTACTTTTTGTCAAAACGATGATTGGGGTTTCACACTTTTAATAAAACAATGACTTTTTGGATTGATGCTATTAAAACCATCTTTAACAACCTGAAAATGAAAATTTTTAAAAATTAAAGTTGTTCAATGTCATATTTGCTATGGAACTACATTTTCGATTTTCAAAAATCATATTTTTTAGAACTTTATCTCTCTAAACATTAACTTTCTCTCTTTACCAAACATCATCTAAATAATCTCAAAATAAAAAAGTTGAAGAATTAAAATTGCTTAGAATTGATAACAAGCAGAATAATTCTGATCAACTTCCGTCCCTGTGGGGGGCGTCGTTGGGTTCGACGGGGGAAGCTCCGATGCCAAAGTCAGTAAGATGAATCAAGGGAACAAACCGAATTGACAAAGGATGTAAGAATGTGTGTACCTCGATAGCCTAAGGATGTAGGCTATATATAGCTAGGAAGTCGTAACCTTCAGCAACTAGAAGGTCTCCATTAATGTTCCATTAATGGCGGTTACAGGTTACCTTTAACCTGGCGGTTAGCTAATTGATAGCTCATTAATGGTCTTTATGGCCGAGTCGACGGTTAGCCGTTACTGTGGTGAATCAGGTGAAGGAGGAGATTCGCCAGTGGATCAGACTGAATTGGACCGTGGAGATCCGCTATCCGGTTCTCCTTGGGGCGTTCTCAAGGTGAATATCCCTTTTGGTCCTTGGGATAATATCTCAATGTTATCAGAAGCCCCTCCAAAAGTCTCTTAAAGTCCTTTAGGGCTTTTGAGCTTCTTCGCGCCGTCAGGAACACCTGCATTAATGCGCACTCCGTTCGATGCCAATCAAAGTGTGACACGTGTAACGGGCGCACTGTCCTAGGAAAGAGAAGACGTCCTTCTTTTTCCCTTGCTTTCTCTTTCTTCTCCATTTCGTCTTCACTTTCTTCTTTACTGCTCGAAGCTTTTCCTGGGAATTTCAGAGTTCAAAGCTTTTCGATTTCATGTAAGTTCACCTTTTCTTACTTGATTTGTTCTGAATGTTTAGGAGTTCTTCTTCATCTTCTAGATCAACTTCGGAGCTTTTTAATTCGACCCCTTCCCCTGAAATAGTAGTTGATTTTAGTTGGACCACTTCGTCATCGGAGAACTCATCTTCATCTGAGGACCCCATTAGTTCTGAGTTAGCTGGGTCTTGTAACTCGGCGCGTAATCGCTACCAAACTCGTTCCACTAGGAATCAAGTTCTTTCTACCTCTGACTCCGGTACCGCTCCGGCCGTTAAGTCCAGGTGTTGTCCGGGGACAATGGCCTCTTCTTCAATCCAACCTAGGAAAAAGAACCCTCGAGCGGAATCTACTCCGTCTCGTATGAGTGCCGTGGATCTAGTGGATCTGGCGAATCGCTTCCCCTGGATCAATAATTATGAGACTCAATTAGCCGCAGCCCATCAACGACCCTCCTGTCCGCCTAGCGGTTTTATAACTGTATATTGCAGTCATGTGGAGAGGGGGTTCCGACTTCCTCTCCCAAAGATGATGGCGGACATCCTCTCCTACTTTGATATTACGGCCAGCCAACTGCATCCCAACGGTTGGTTGGATATTGCTTTAGACTGCTACCTCGCTTCAAATTTAGGAGTGGTATATACGGGCTGTATCTTTAGAGCTTTCCATAAGCCCTCGAAACGAAAGTACGAATCCTATCTCACTTTCGCCAAATTCGGAGTATATTCGCCATTTAGTGACAAAATGTCCAATGTCCATTGCTGGGATGAGAAATTCTTCTATGTGAAGATAAAAGAGGGCGAATCGCTGGGTTTTCCCTCGTTTTGGAATCCCAAGCCTTTGCACATGGCGGGCGATATGCGAATATTGACCGATAGTGATGAAGAGGTGGCGGAGCTCATGAAGAAGATCAAGGCGGATGCATGGACATACGCAGACGCTTTAGCCTTCATGATGAGCGATATTCCGTTGATTCGCCAAGAGGGGGAACAGTTCATTTACTCGAAGATTACTCAATTTGATCAAGGTAACCCTCATTTCGTCTTGAACCTTGATTACTTTACTGTTTTCTTTGGCAGGGGTTTATCTAAGGCCAATCACGCTATTGCAGAGAAACGTAGGAAGTTCCTAGAGGCTGAGGCGCGTAGGAAAGATCAAGCAGCAAAACCTCCAAAGGATACTGGAAAACGCCTAGCAGAAACAGTGGTTGAGCCGCCACTAAAAAGGAGGAAACCTGCAGCTTCTGGAGGTTTTAAGGTTATGGCGGATGCCATGAAGTCCGCCATGCCCGTTGGGGAGATGGAACAAGTAAGTTGCCTTTTATTTTTATCTGTTCATCAAGCTTTTGACTTGAGTTTTGACCCTTGAGTGTTTGTGCAGATGGCGAAGCCTGATATAGGCGGATACTGGTCCGCTAAATATGGCGCTCAAGGATCTTTTGAGAATGAATCCATCATAAACGACTTGGATGAGGCCCTGGGTCAGGTGGGCGAAGTGCAAAGGACTCAGAACCAAATTCCTGGTTCTATTCATGTGCAAAAGGGGAAAACTGATCTCCTTATGGTGAGTCCCCTAGAAAAGATTTCTTTTTGTAGAAAAAGTTGTTCCTTTGCTCTTTTCTTTTTAACGAAACTGTTTGTTTTTGACAGATGTATACTCGCATACATGCTATGGAGGCCGAGCTCCTTCAAGGTGTGGCGGATAAGGCAACCATTGAAAAGTTGGAGAAAGAGGTTGCGGAAGCCAATGCGAACATCGCTTCTGCTAATGCGAACCTTGCATCTGCCACAGCTGCCTTAGTCCTTAGAGATGCGGAGATTGAGAAGCTAAAGGAAAAGATTGTGACAGACGCCAAGAACCATGAGGACGCCCTAGGAGAAGCTGAATATATGGCGGGCGAACAAGCCTTCTAGTATGGCGAACTGCTCATGGCGTACTTTTCCTTGGCGCATCCCGAGATTAACTTTATAGATCCGCAGTTCGCCGTCCCCGACCCAGAGGACATAGCCAAATATGACAAAATGTCAGACGCTAAGGAATACCTCCGCGAATATGTCCGGAGATGGATGAAGGGACCCATGGAAGAAAGCAAACCTTCCCCTAATGTCCCGCTAGTGGAGCTTGAGGAAGTGCCCCCAAGGCGGGTGAAGAATCGATCACTGATAACGCCCTTCATCTTGGTCCCGCATCTTTCGTGGAGAAGGAGGTACCTTTGGCTGGCGTATCCGAGGCTTTGGAGAAGGAGGTTTCCCAGGCTAGTGCCGTAAGCAAGGATAGTGTAGAGGAGGATGCTCCTATTATTACTTAGTTGTTTATTTGTGATTTGTAAAAATCTTTTAAGTACAATTTGTTTAATCCTGTATGGCAGCTATTTATTTTACTATTACGTTTGCATAAGTAAATATATAGGCATATAGGATTTATTTTGGAGTAGGTGGCCAGCCTTACTCCATTGCATGGACCTTTGTGAAGGTTAGAAGCTGTTTTATTCCATTTGAAGGAAGTAAAGCTGCCTAGGGGATCAACTTGCTACCTGTCTTTGAGGTGAAGTGATCCGCCCGTAGGACTTGTGAATCCTTTTTTGGGAAGGATATGTAAGAGAGTGTAAGACCTTGCGTCCAAGGATCGTTTTAACTCTATCGGAGATTGGGACCCTCTCAGAGATGGATCCGCCTATAAGATAGATTCTCTTATATCTAAGGAGAAAAAGTAGCTATGAGATAGTGATACTTTGTTAATACGGAGAGCGTTGGATGCCCCCCTTCTTTTTAAGACTGGAATATTGATATTGCTGCAATAAACTTTAAAAAGAACATAGATAATAGAACAAATGATGTTTATTAATGGGAGAAATGCTTTATTACAGCAAGCAGGTCTTATAGGTGAGCCTCGTTAAAACCTTTAGTAAGAAAAACCACATGGGAAAAAACTTACTAAAGGAAAAAGAGTACTCAAGACCGTGTGTACACTTTATTTTCTGACAAAATATTTGCGGAGATTTTGGAGGTTCCATGTGCGCGGCAATGTGTTGCCCTCCATGTCCTGAATTTTAAATGTGGCGAATCCAATCTTTTCCACTATCTGATACGGACCCATCCAGTTGAGTCCTAACTTGCCCTTGCCTTCTCGAGACTGGATTTTGTCGGCCTTTCGGAGCACGAGATTGCCTACATTCAGATCCACAAGCTTGGCATTTTTATCATGGTAAGCGGCGATCCGCTGTTTATACGCCACCATGCGTACACAGGCTTGGTCTCTTCGATCTCCTACCCGATCCAGACTTTCCCTTAGCCTTTTGCCGTTGTCCTCCTCACAATAAAAGGCCATTCTATCGCTTGGGACCTGTATTTCGACTGGGATCACAGCCTCTACGCCATGAGAGAGGGCGAATGGTGTTTCTCCTGTGGCCGTCCTAGGAGTGGTATGATAAGCCCATAAAACGCTCGTTAGCTGATCCGCCCACTTCTTATCATGCTCTCCCAATCTCTTCTTTATCCCTTTTACGATCGTCTGGTTCGTGACTTCGGTCATTCCGTTGGACTGGGGATAATAAACGGAGGAAAATCTGTTCAGAATGCCCAACCCTTCACAGAAAGTTTTGAACTCGCTACAGTTGAATTGCGTTCCATTATCAGTGATAATGGTATGCGGAACACCGTATCTTCCCACGATGTTGTCTTTGACGAATTCCACCATTCGTTCCGCAGTGATGGAGGAGACAGCTTCGGCCTCTACCCACTTGGTGAAATGATCCACTGCCACTACCACGTACTTTCTCTGTCGGCGAGTTGGAGGGAATGGCCCGACGATGTCTATTCCCCAGAGGGCGAATGGCCGTCCTTCTATGATGGGCCTCTGGAGATGTTTGGCAATATGTGATTCATTCGCATGAATCTGGCAATTATGACAAGATTCTACCAATTTTTGTGCATCGAGTTCGGCCGTAGGCCAGTAGAAACCTGCTAACCTGCACTAGTGGAAAAATGGCCATTTGCATCAGCCTATTTGCATCGGCCCTTATAAAATACGATGCAAAAGAGTCATTTGCATCGGCCTTTTATAAAGGACCGATGCAAAAGAGTCATTTGCATCGGCCCTTTATAAAGGACCGATGCAAATGCCATGACATTTAGTATTTGCATCGGCCCTTAACAGGGACCGATGCAAATAATTTTATTATTTGCATCGTCCATGTTAAAAGGGCCGATGCAAATATCAATTGAATCATTTGCATCGGCCCCTTAAAAGGGATCGATGCAAATAACTGTATTATTTGCATCGGCCTCTTAAAACGACCGATGCAAATAACTGTATTATTTGCATCGGCCTCTTAAAACGACCGATGCAATTAGTGTTAGGATAAATTTTAAAAAATTAATAAAATAAAAGAGGGTATTTTGTAATTAACTGGGGCGAATTTATAAATAATGAAAAGTTAAGTATAGATTCAGATTTTATTTTAGGGTTACTTTCTCGTTTGCAGCCGCCTCCATCTCCCTCTTCTCCTTCTCACAAGACCAAACCCAACCTTCCATGGCTGCGCCTTTCCACCGCCGAAATCTCACATA
Source organism: Euphorbia lathyris (assembly GCF_963576675.1). Taxonomy (NCBI): domain Eukaryota; kingdom Viridiplantae; phylum Streptophyta; class Magnoliopsida; order Malpighiales; family Euphorbiaceae; genus Euphorbia; species Euphorbia lathyris. Next base: position 25,432,417 of record NC_088910.1, on the reverse strand, counting down.
GAGCTCACCTTATCGTTGCCTGGAGACTCTTGAATTTCATAAGAGATCAGAACGGAAACAGCTCGGACCAAACGCCAATTCTTAGAGACCGTCGATCTAAGTCTTAGCGAGCTCCAAAGTTGAAATAGAGATGCTAATTTTCTGGAAAATGCAGTTTCGAGTGCCGCGAAGCTACCGATGGCAAAGTGAGTAGATGAAACCCTAACTCCTTTTGAAGTTTGTTTCAAAAATAAGTTTATGGATCTTATATGAATGGAACTGGTTGTGTTTCTGAATCACTGAGGCTCCTTGTGTGTCTGAATCACTCAGGCTCTTTGTGTTCATGATGATCTCGCTGCTCTTACTAATTGCAGGACCGTAGAACTGGAAGAGAAAACATGTTATTTTCTCTAGAGGTTGGGAAAACAGATAAGCATATAACTCACTCTCACTTTGTTCAAGGCAATCCAACTCTTCTCTCCCTTTTGCGGAACTAGCTAATCAAAATCTGAAGAAGAAAATCACTTTTACAATCTGGTATGGCTTCTTTCCTCCATTGCACTGCTATAGGGTTTCTAGAATTTCTCTTTATTTCAGTTAACTGTATTCACTTGTTGCCTTACACTAATTCCATTGAGGAATCGATCCAAAGTTTACTCTTTTCTACTCTCTCAGGCTTTTTTCTTTCTCCAACTGAATCGATCCAATGTCGTGGAATGTTACACTCTATGTATCCATATATTTTCAGATAAAGAATGCCGTTTTTGCTTCTGTTAGGACATGGGATTGGCGCTACCCTGTTTTTATTTGGTTTTCAGTCGTATATTCATTTTATAATTGCCTTTTGATTTCTCGTTGGGGATTATGTATTGAAGTCCGTTTATGGACTATTTGTGTGATATTATGCTGGTTTAATCTTGACTCCGACTTCAGATACTGCTTAATAGCCTAACACATTTGCATAAATTGCATAATGTAACATACTTACATTAACTGAGTGAGCTGGTAATTACATTCTTCAGAATGACTATCAACTTCAATTTTCTTTTAAGAGTATATAACTTCATTTTGTTATAGCTCATTACCTGTTCTTCCACATGAAAAGCGTAAGTGCTAGCTTCCGTGCCTTAAGATCTGACTCCTCTTCTGTGAAATACTCTGGGGATTCTTACCTTTTTTGTCAACATGCAGTGAACTTAAACGATACAGAATGTGCTCGTCAATCTGTGGATGATTCGTTGCCTGGTCTGGATAAACTTCAATAAGATGCTGAAGCTATTGATATACTTGATGATGTTGAAGATCATGCAGTAGGAAGTTTGCTTCCTGATGATGAGGATGAGCTTTTAGCTGGCATAATAGATGATTTTGACCTGAGTAGGCTTCCTGGTTCCCTGGAGGACTTGGAAGATTATGATCTTTTCGGTAGTGGAGGAGGTATGGAACTTGAAAGTGATCCACAGGACAGCCTGGGTATTGGCATCTCAAAACTAAATTTATCTGATGGTGTTGTTGGAAATGGGATACCTCATTTCGCACTTCAAAATGGCGTGGGAACTGTAGCTGGAGAGCATCCATATGGTGAACATCCTTCAAGAACTTTATTTGTTAGGAATATTAATAGTAATGTTGAAGACATAGAGCTGAGAACACTATATCAACTCGCTAATCAGGTATTCATTTTCCATGCTATTGAATTTCTGAGTAATTGATTTGGATTGGTATTTGGGAATTCATTTATGAGGATTTTGGATGAATTTCTAATTATTGGGTGTGTTATTGTTGTTTGCTGGGATTGAATTGAGTATGGCATATGAAATGTGAGGATTCATTTATTGTTTTGGGTGTGGGATTTTGCTGCACTTGTTGCTAAAATTGAGAAGTTGTGAATTTGTTCTTCTTCATTTGGGTTTTATAAAATGCGAGAATTTTCTACTAGTTTGGTGTGTACTAAAAGGTCCTAGTGATGTATATCTTTGTCATGTCTAAATGCATAAGAATTTTTATTGGTCCTAGTATGTTAGTTTTTTGTGTTGTTTAATTATGATTTATTTTTAGTTGTTTAATATGTGGAAGCTTGATTTCTGCTCTGGAATTATTGGCTGCATCTCCTTATTGTTTGTCAATTGAGAAAGTCTTCATTATAGGAGGTGGCCAAATATTAAGGTATTTCATTTTGAAAATGATAAGACAATCCAAGTCTTTGTAAAGTATCGATTAGCTCTATAGTTGCTCTATATGCAAAACACAAACAAAAAGCTATTACCTGCTACACTTATGCACATTAATTTGTAGAGTTAAAATAAAAAAGTCACTTATTTGTATGTAAAAGCTAAAGTGAAGTGAAGAGATAGGATAGCATGCATACCACATGTTGATTGTTCAAGGATTGCACAAACTCAAAATCCCAAATGGGAGGTTTGTAATTTGCAGAGCGTTTCACCACTGTTTCTTTTGAAATACTACATCAGACAGGCATAGCTAAATAGCTCCTTTGGTGACCTGATACTAATACATTATTATGCTTTTTTACTTTGGGATATGAGGGACCTATACCTATTTCAAAGCTAGCCATTTCTTTAAGAGAGAGAGAGTAATTGATAAATTAGAGTAGGTTGTTGGTTGCTTAAATATAATATGAAAAGAACTTCACATTTAATTGTAAGTATGTAAATATGAGAAACGTGGTGGTGCTGACAATAATATACAACTGGAAGAGAAGAGACTCAATTTCAACTATTATTAACATTTAACTATATAAGTGCACTTCACATTTAAACTTAATATAGGAGGTGGCCAAATATTAAGTTAGTTCCTTTTCTGCTCTTTTTATATCTTCATTTGCTTGCTCATATTTGATAATTTACTACTTTTACTTGCTGCAGTCTTCACCACCAACTACATTTGATGATGTGTTCAACAACATCTATGAATAGATTGATCATATATTTAGCATTGTAAGACCCCGGAATCTACTCTATTTGGCAATTGGTGAGTTCCTCTCTGAATCCATGTATATCCCCTTTTGTTTAAAGTTTCTAACTTTTCCTACATAAATATGTAGATGGAGTTGCTCCAAGGGCCAAAATGAATCAGCAAAGTTGCAGTGAAGGTGCTTGCAAAAAGCGACCTGTAATTTTACAACGCTGATAGGGCAAGGTGCTTTTGGTCCTGTTTATAAAGCTCAGATGTCAAGTGGTGAAATTGTTGCTGTGAAGGTGCTTGCAACTGATTCTAAGCAGGGGGAGAAAGAGTTTCAGACCGAGGTATTAACTCAGGCACCTCTTACATTTATTGTTTTAGTACCAAAAAGTTAGCAACTTGCACAAACCATGTGCCTTAGCTTGGCCATTAAATGTGTTTGTTAATAGAATTAAAGTCCAGTCATGACAACTTGTACTGATATGTGTCTTGTTCATGTTCACATTAAATCTGGTGTCTGAATCATTGTCTTTTATTAAATGTTCAGGCCTTGACTGAGTTTTACACCGTTTCTGGTCATGTCTGTGGTTTTTAATTTTTGATCGTTTTCAGGTCATGCTATTGGGAAGGTTGCATCATAGGAACCTGGTGAATTTGGTTGGATATTGTGCAGAAAAAAGGCAGCACATGCTTATATATGTCTATATGAGTAAAGGCAGTTTAGCTTCTCATTTGTACAGTAAGTGAGCATCCAACTTTCTGTATCATAACAATTTTATTTTATTCAGTAATCAAAGAACCTTATTCTTGTAGAGTTAGAGGTCGCAACGAATATGAAACTTTTGTTATGTTCATTCATGCACTGTCTCATTCTATGGAGTTTTGTTAGCTTCAATTTATATGTTGAGATTGTCATTGATGCATGTGTTTAGACCACGGTTTGAAAATTCAAACTCTGAATAAACATATCTAACTTTTTCTTAGAAGGGTGTCGGTGACGCATTTGGCCTCCTTGTGTTTTGGTTGTTGAAAAGTGACATTATTTTTCTGGTTCTTGCAGGTAATGAAAATAATCCAGTAAGCTGGGATTTAAGAGTTCATATTGCATTAGATGTAGCAAGGGGTTTGGAGTATCTTCATGATGGGGTATAATTTCGTTAATGGCAACTTACGTATGGATTTTCACAAGAATGGATCAAATGAGTGGTTAGGTTTCCGTTTGGAGCTGATTGGGAGCATCATCCTGTGCATGTCTGCTATGTTCTTGCATCTAGGCTTGATTTCAATTTTTGTTGACTGCACTAATGTGTTATATTTTAGGGTTTTTCATATTTATTTTATTTGCTATAATATAGAGCTCCATTCAATCCAAATATTTTTATTTTTTTTTTTAATAAAAAATGTATCATTTGCATCGGCCCCTTAAATATGGCCGATGCAAATAATATGATCATTTGCATCGGCCCCTGAAAGGAACGATGCAAATAAAGAATCATTTGCATCGGCCGTTAAAAGGGACCGATGCAAATGATTGTATCATCTCACGTGCTTACACATCATTTGCATCAGCCCCTTACAAAGGGCCGATGCAATAGAGGTGCCCATTTGCATCGGTCTCTTTAAGGGGCCGATGCAAATGATCACCTCATTTGCATCGGCCAGCGGCCGATGCAATTGCATTTGCGTCGAGGGCTTTTGCATCGCGCTATGGCCGATGCAAAAGGCCCTAAACGGTCGATGCAAATGGCCTTTTTTCCACTAGTGCTGGATTTCTTCAAAATCGTGGCGGATGCTTCATGGGCCCCACATGACCCCTCATGTAGCTCCTTGAGGATTTGTTGTCCCTCTTCTGGCAAAATGCACTTTAACCAAGGGTGGCTAAAAGATTTTCTATAAAGGCCATCGTTGATCATGGAGAAATAAGCTGCTCTTCTAACTATCCGCCGTGCCTCTTCCTTATCCTCAGGTAAAGTTCCGCATAGCAGATATTGGCGAATGGCCGATCTCCAGTCATCTTCTACTGTTGTGAGTAGGGATACTTCCTCTGAGGCGAAGGCTGGAGCTATTTTAACTTCGAAGGGACATTGTGGATCTGTCTAGTTCTCCTCACTAGAGGCCATTTTGGCTAAATGATCCGCCTCAGTGTTGGACCCCCGGGGTACATGAATTAGTTCCCATTTGGTTTCTTTTGCCTCAAAGTGATCTAGCAATTTTTTGACTTCTGCTACATATTTGGCCAAAACATCATCTTTCACCTCGTAATTCTTGATTACTTGATTGACCATTAGTTTGGAGTCACTATAGATCACAATCCGCTCGGGAGTGATTTCTTTGAGCAGGCGTAATCCCAATACCAGAGCTTCATATTCAGCAGCATTATTAGTTGCATGAAAATTCAATTTCGCTGCGTACCGTAACTTTATATATTGGGGACCCTTGATCACAACGCCTATGCCCGCTCCATTCGCCGAGGAAGCGCCGTCCGTGTACATTGTCCACTCTTCCATTGGAGGCTTGGGATGATCTACCCCTTCTTCAGTGAATTCATTCACAAAGTCTGCCAAGACCTGACTTTTCAAAGCCGACCTGCTTTCATATCTCACATCGAATTCACCAAGGCGGATCGCCCATTCCATCAACCTTCCAAAAGTGTCCGGCTTCTGTAACACCTTTCTCATCGATATATTCGTTCGAACCACCACAGTATGAGCCTGAAAATATGGCCTAAGGCGGATTTCTGTGGTGACAACAGCCAACGCCATTTTATCAAGATTAGAATATCTAGTTTCGGCATCTTTCAGAACCTTGCTCATATAATAAATCGGAAACTGCTGGCCGTCTTCCTCTCGTATCATGACCGTGCACACAGCTTTATTGGTAACCGATACGTACATGTAGAGGTCCTCTCCTTTCATCGGCTGACTCATCATGGGCGGCTCTGTGAGAAACCGTTTGATCCCTTCAAAGGCCTTTTTACAATCTTCGTCCCATTCGAACGCCTTTTGCTTTTTGATAACCTCGTAAAAGGGTTGACATCTGCGCGTTGAACATGAGATAAACCTACCCAAGGCTATGATCCGCCCGTTAAGGCGTTGCACTTCTCTGATGTTCCGTGGTGCTTGCATTTCTAGGACAGCTTTAACCTTGTCAGGATTTGGGCTGACTCCTTTTTCGCTGATCATGAACCCTAGGAATCTCCCATATGTCGCACCAAAAGTACACTTCTCTGGGTTCAGTTTAATATTGTGGCGTCGGAGTACATCCAGTACCTCCTTTACATCATCTGCATGCCTTTCGATGGTTGTGCTTTTAATGATCATATCATCCACATAGACTGAGTAGTTATCACCTTTGCTTTCTGCGAATATTTTGTTCATCATCCGCTGATAGGTGGCCCCTGCGTTCTTAAGCCCGAAGGGCATGACTTTGAAGCAATAAATGGCTTGGTGAGTCACGAACGAGGTTTTGATTCTATCTGAAGGCTCCATGGGAATTTGATGATAACTTAACTTCACGTCTGTAAAGGAGTACATCGCATGTCCAGCAGTTCCATCCACGAGTATGTCAATACATGGCAAAGGGTAGTTATCTTTGGGACAAGCTTTGTTAAGATCTGTGAAGTCGATACACATGCGGTAAGACCCGCCTGCTTTCTTCACCAGAACGACGTTCAACAGCCATTGAGTGTAAAGTACCTCCTCAATGGCGTCCGCCCATTGAAGCTTGGTGATCTCTTCCTCTATCACCTTTTGTCTTTCAAGCCCATGGTTCCTTCGCTTTTGAGCTACGGGAATTGCATCTTTGTCAATATTGAGCTTGTGAGTGATTACGTCTGGACTGATCCCGGGGAGAATCTCATCCTTCCATGCGAAGACATCCTCCACTTCATGGAGTACCTTGGTGATTGCGTCTTTAATTTCGCCTTTGAGCCCTTTAGCCATTCGTACCTATTTTTCATCCGCCATAAGGTACATTTCTGTCTCGCCCAAGGCCATTGTGACGAGCTCCTCCTCATCCTCTTCTTTAGATTGAGGGCGAATCATTAGTGATGCCGAATATGTCTCCTGGGCCACCTTTTGGCTACCTCTGACCATTACACCTCCCTTGGCCGTGGGGATGTAAAGCGTTAAGTGGCGTATGGAGATAAGGGCTGCTACTTCGGAGATAAAGGGCCGTCCAAGGATGATATTGTAAGCTAACAGACCATCCAAGACAGAGAATTCCAAATCACCTTTCCAGACCTGATCATCGTCTGTAAGCTCGCAATCCAAAGTGACTTGGCCTTTTGTTTGGATAGTGTGTCCCGTCACTCCTAGGATGTCAACCACAGTTGGCTCTACTTGGACTGGATCAATCATGAGTTTGGCGAAAGCTCCTCTGGTGATGACATTGCACGAACTCCCAGTATCAATCATCACTCGTTTCATCTCCCAGCCTTCCACCATCATAGTGACGACCAATGCATCTGCATGGGGAGAGATTTCAGGACCTGCATCGACAAAGGGGCGATTTAACGATGCCCTGTCAAGAGCGGTGGTCTTTGCCTTTTTCAGCATTGGTTGATATCCAGGTCCGCCTGCTATGACATTAATGGTACCCTTTCCCTTCTTCTTTGGGTCCTCTTTGGATCTATCACCATCCCCTTTCTTGCCATCATTTTGGATGAACCGATCCAATTTACCTCTCTCAATGAGACGCTCGATTTCTCGAGCTAACTCCCAACATGCATCGGTGTCATGGCCATTTTTCCTGTGATATTTACAATAATTTTTAGGATTTTTACCAGTATTGGTGTACTCCCCCCCTTTTGGTTCGGAGTATGAAAGGCTCTGTTTGTGTTGACTGTTCTCGATCCACATAAGGACTTCACTTTTAGAAGCGTTGAGAGGTGTGAAAGAGGTGACAAACGTTGATTTGTTCTTAGAACCCCTTTGCCTGCTTCTAGAGGAAGAATCCTGATGCTTGTCTTTATCTCTATCTCGATGGCGAGATTCGCCCTTGTCCCTTTTAGGCGATGATAGTGATCCTCGGTGAATGTCATCCACCTCGATAAAGTCTTTACAACGTTCCATCAATTCGGCCATACTGGTGGGTTTCTTTCGAATTAGATCTTCCTGCAAGCTCTTACAAGTGGTGTTTCTCACAAAACATTCCACTGCTACGGAGATATCCACATCAACTATTTGTATGCACAATTGGTTAAAAGTGTCTACATACTCCCGAAGGGATTCGTTCGCCTTCTGCTTTAACTCAAAAAGCTTCCCTGATTTAACCACTGGAGGAATACAACCGGCGAATTTAGCGCAAAATTCCCTGCTCAATTGATCAAAACTGTTTATCGAGCCTGGAGGTAGAGATTGAAACCACCCATAGGCTGGACCACCTAGCGTGGTGACAAACATCTTGCAGAGCACCGGCTCGGTGGCACGATTGAGTTTAAGCAGTATTCGGTATTTTCTGATGTGAGCTTCCGGATTATCAACACCTGTGTATATAGCGAGATTAGGTATTTTAAAAGCTCTATCTGTTTCCTCCGCCTCAATCCAAGCTGCGAAAGGCGAATCCCTATTGGCGAACGGATTATGCCTGACATTTTCCTCATTCATACGGAGTACCAGAGCTCTAACTCTATCATCAAAATTCTCCGGATCCGCCCTTGGGCGACCCCTTCGTGGAGATCTGCTTGGAGAGGAAGAAGAACTTGACCCAGATGATGGATCTGATGGCGAACGCCCTCCTCTGCTTCCGCGTCCGCCTCCTCCTCCGCTATTACCTCCTCCGCCCCCCCACCTGGGGGAGCTTGCCCACTACCCCCTCCATGTCTTCCCGATGGGATGTGACCAACAGTTCCTAGGGGTGGCGGCGGTGGTGGTCCACTCAAATGGGGTGTCTCTTTTGGCCTTTTACTCCGTCTACGACCAGTAGATGGGGGCGATCGGCCACGACGGGAGGATTTCGGTCGTCGAGGCGAAGGTGATTTAGACCGCCTACCTTTCTCCTTTCTATGTTTTTTGTGTGTTCGCCCTTCGGATCCGCCAAGGGAGAGATTTGTCCGTGGGCGCCTCGGGATTTTAGACCCACCCAGATTTAACCCAGGATCCGTAGATCCGCCCGGAAGGGTTGAATCGTTTCTTTGACTTCCTTCTACGCCATTAGGGAATAACTCCCGATTGATGTGACGTTCTCCACCTGCTGCCGTGGTAGTTACCATAGAATCCGTGTTGTGAGCTTGGAGAAATGAAGAACTTTGGGCGCCCGGTCCAAAGTTTAAAAAGGGCCAAGATGATACAGTCGATGTGGACGCCATGCTCCAATACGGAGGAAGGGTCATAAATGACCGCAGGCGATTTCCTGTCTCGGGCCCAAACCGTTCTCCGATTGCTTGTGCACACATGTTGATGAAAGCATCTGGGTTCATACTACTTTCGACGTGCGTTGCAGGAGTAGTTGAATCTGTGCGGCCAACACTAGATGGTATAACTAATGGTGTTTCAATCCCTGAAGAGGGATTCTGGTCTCCAGTTGTCATAGTTTTTTAATGTGAACGAAAAACCCTTTGTTCGATCAAGGATTCCACCTTCACCGCACCAATTGATAACAAGCAGAGTAATTCTGATCAACTTCCGTCCCTGTGGGGGGCGTCGTTGGGTTCGACGGGGGAAGCTCTGATGCCAAAGTCAGTAAGATGAATCAAGGGAACAAACCGAATTGACAAAGGATGTAAGAATGTGTGTAACTCGATAGCCTAGGGATGTAGGCTATATATAGCTAGGAAGTCGTAACCTTCAGCAACTAGAAGGTCTCCATTAATGTTCCATTAATGGCAGTTACAGGTTACCTTTAACCTGGCGGTTAGCTAATTGATAGCTCATTAATGGTCTTTATGGCCGAGTCGGCGGTTAGTCGTTACTGTGGTGAATCAGGTGAAGGAGGAGATTCGCCAGCGGATCAGACTGAATTGGACCGTGGAGATCCGCCATCCGGTTCTCCTTGCGGTGTTCTCAAGGTGAATATCCCTTTTGGTCCTTGAAATAATATCTCAATGTTATCAAGAATATTAGTAGTTCTTAAAATATGTCATTTTTGAATTCGTCAATGGTGATTTTAGTAGTATCAATCGAAAAAGTCCTTATTTTGCTAAAATTGAAAACCTCAGTCCTTACTTTGAAAAAAAGTAAATCATAGTCTTTTATCTAAAAATTAGTGAAATCACAGGAGTTTTATTTGAAATTTACCCAAAAAAATATTATGATATTTTGAATATCAAATTAAAAAATTTAATATGAAAAAATTAAACATTTATTAAAATTTAATGAATATAAAAAAGAGATAGTTTTTTATTAAATATTTATTATAAATAGTTTTTTTATTAATATTACTAACACGTAAATATAATAAAATAATAAATTTTATAATTCAATTTATTTATTTATTTTGATAGAAATTGGGACGAGACAGAACAAGGACGAGGTGAGCACCCATAGTCCATGAACCGTCAAACCCGCAATATATTAATAAAAGGAAAAAGTGAGTGTTTCAACAAGAGGAGAAGGAGGAGAACAAACAAAAAGAAGGGGGGAGGAGAAAGGTTCAGAGAAATCAAGAAAAACGCAATTGTGAAATATTACAAATGTCATCATTGATAAACCTGTGGCAAAAAGTAGGAGCGGAAGGCCACCAATTGATCACTGAAGAAGAGACTCCAAACTTTGCCAGAGCATCAGCAACTCTATTTCTATCCCTAAAGATATGAGAAAAGAGAATGTTCATCCTAGAGCAAATACTGAGACAGTGCAACCATTCTTGTCGAATACTCCAAGGAACATCTATGGAACGATGTCTAAGCAGATTAACTACGTATATTGAGTCTGACTCAACCCAAAGCTGATGCCAATTTTTCTCCCAAGCAAGTTCAATTGCGAAAATAGCGGCTCTCAATTCAGCCATATAAGCAAAAGAAGGAGGGGTAGAAAAAGCAAAACAACCTTTAGAAAAACCTCGATAGTTGCGAAAAATACCTCCCGCTCCAGCCTCGCTAGGAGTGCCAAAAGCAGAGCCGTCTACATTGACTTTAACCCAGCCCAGAGGAGGTTTAAGCCAATGGACGGGAATAATGTTGGGAGCAGGAGGCGGCCTAGAAGAAGCCAGAAGACGGGATAAGATAACAACATCTCTCCGCGAAGAGCAAAAACCTTTAGAAGGAGAAACATCCTTAAAGATTGCTTCATTCCGACAATGCCAGATTTCCCAGATGCAAAAGACCGCGGCAACACGCCAGATTGTCGACACTTGGGAGCCAAAATGAAAGCTACGAAGAGTGCTGAAGAAATGGATGAATTGGGAATGTCGAGGTAAAAAGCAGTCAAAATGAATCTCGAGGGCCCTCCAAAGAGAATCTGCAAAAGAACAGCTAATGAATAAATGGTTAATGGACTCAGCATCCCTGCCACAAAGAGCACAACAAGAGGCAATGGAGATTCCAAGGCACTGCAGGAGGTCGTGAGTCGGAACTCGGCCATGCAAAACCCTCCAGAAAGTAAATGAACGAGAAGGGGGAGTGTGAGCATTCCAAACAAATTTATACCAGTCCACTGAGGAACTAAGACTGATAACCGAATATTATTCTTTGGCAGAGAAAGTACCCTTCGTAGAGGGTTGCCAAGCGCAGAAATCAATAACATCCCTACCCCGGTTAATAGATCGAATACTATCTTGAACAACAGAAGGTAGAGTACCTAAGTTAAGCCACTCCGAATTTACCAAAAATTCATCAACAGAATTATAGCGCAAACGTTTTTCATGATGGTCAAGACCCAATCTGTCCGCCACTAATGGAATTATCCACCGATTAGTCCAAAAATTGAGCTTAGAAGACTGACCAATCCACCAAAAGGTCTAGTCCCAAACGGAAGAATAAACAAGCTTACAAGAAGACCAAATCGAGGAAGGAGCAATGGTAGCTTTAGGCAAACCAGAGCCAGCCATAAATCTAGATTTCATCAGAGAAATAGCAAAAATGGTGCCTTGAATTAGATCCCAACACATCTTACCCAAAAGAGCCTGGTTAAAGATCCTAAAGTCCTTAATGCCTAAACCTCCACCCTCCAAGCTTTTGCAACAAGTTTGCCAGGGAACCGTGATTAGCTTCCTCTGATTAATACAACCCGTCCAAAGGAAGTTCCTGACACTTCTATTAAGTTTATTCAACAAACCCACTGGCCACTTATAGATCAAGAATGAATGAACCAGAGATCCAGTAATAGCAGACTTAATTAGAGTTAAATGCCCTGCAAAGGAAAGAGAGCTACCTTTCCACTTGCTAAATTGAGAGAGAAATTTGTCTGCAAGGCTGCTGAGATGACGAGCCTTTGGAGCTCCAATAAATAGAGGGACTCCTAAGTAGCTGAAAGGGAGAGACGCTAAGCGGATGCCAAGCCAGTGAGCAAGACGAACCCTCCTCAGATGACTCACCTGAGAACCAAAAAAGACAGCAGATTTGTCCCAACTAACCTGCTGACCGGAGATCAGTCCATAAAACTGGAATAAATCCTTGAGTGCATGCAAGTTGCTCAAGGAAGCCACTCCAAAAATGAGCATGTCATCTGATAGGGGTATTTTACCCCTATCTTTTAGCGTGATTTACGGGTTAATTTTAGAAGAAATAAATAAGTTTAATTACAAAAATAGATTGTTTTAATAAAATAACGAAATAAAAATAAGTTCTATGCTTTCCCTTGTTTTTGAAATAAAAACGTCAAGCTAACTCGGCTCTCGAGATTTGTATTTCAGGTACGAGCAAGGAGTAAAAATCCATTCAAATACGCGAGGCGCCTCATTACACACGCGGGGCGTGAAACATGGTGTCAGAAATAATTGCCCTATCCGCAAGCACCAAGTGGAAATCTACCAAAATACGCGGGGCGTATCACTCCTTACGCGGGGCGTGGAACACTTAGTCAGAAATAATTGCCTTATCCGCAGACTCCACGTGGGATCCAACCATTGATACGCGGGACGTACCCCAATCTACACGGGGCGTAGATGCAATGATGAGCCCAATCATAAACGTCAGACTGCATTGTCTCCTAAGTCAACCATCGGTACGCGAGGCATGTTTCAGGATACGCAAGGCGTAAATGGTGTATTTCAAGCAATAAAACGCCAGGAGCTCAAACACGCGCGACGTATTTCACTATACGCGGGGCGTGGTTGAGACAACAAGACCCGGATTAAGTCCACATGTAGGAAATTATTGAAGGAATGGGTCATTATGATCATGTTGCTCCATGCTTTGCTCCATGCTTGTAGGAATGGGAAATATGCACAAAATCATGTTGCTCCATGCTTTGCTCCATGCTTGTATCTTGTGGAATTATGATTTTGCCCCTAGCTTGATGTGTATAAATAAGAGTGACTAGCACTCATTTGAGACACCCTTTTTGATATACAACTTTTTGTAAATTAAGCTCTTGTAATATAGTTTGAGATTTCATTTTATTTTAGCAAAACTTTATCCCCTTTCGGGCTTGTTCGTTGATCCCGGCATTCCGTTAAAGTTCCGTTCCTTCTCCGTTCACCAAGCTCGAAAGCTCCACCTCCAAGTCCTAAGAGATGGCCTTGAGTCCGGTTAGCTAGTTCCGAGGGTGAATTCTTCCCTTTTCACTTGCTAATTAGCTTGTACTCTTCCTATGTATTAGACTTGGTTGTATTTCATATTTATATTCTCTATATTTATAATTTATGATTCATAATCTTCTTTTCTATATACGTGTTAATGTTTGTTACTTGTTTTGATACTCGTAATTGATTATTGTGTAGGAGAACGCGATTTCCGACGCCATTCGGGCTATCTTTAGGGATTCATATAGGTGTTGCCTTACCGGAAGTGACGCTCCGGAAACCGTAGGAATTGACAAGCCACGGAACTTACGGGCCCTAATTTCTGATCCCAATCATTAGACACGCCTTAAATAGGAACCACGTAGTCTAAGTACTTCACGGGTCGGTCACACTACACGTAGTCATCTGATGTGTGCGACGCCTAGTGGTAGAGTTTTCACGACGAAATGTATATATTGTGAGTGCGGATTCTAAATCTATGGATGTGATCTTTATAAATTACTCTTAACTCTTCTAGACGCTACGACTACTTAGGGGCAAGTGTATCCCGTCGTATCAAGTAATAATCCGGTTAAGACCGGGTATCGAATCCATGGGATTTATAATTACAAGCATTAGACGACTCGGTTTCGTATGTTATTTAAGCGACGATTAGTTTGGGGTAAAGTAAGACATAACTACACACTATTCCTAACTATTGGCGACACAGATTTATGTAGCTAAAACCTTATGAAGTGGGATGGATTATGATAAGTTATAACCACGATAAATAACGACTCTAAATGTATACGGATAATAATTTACTCTTGCAAAGATGACTAAGTGTAGTAGGACCGACCCGTGAAGCACTTAGACTACGTGATTCCTAGTCAAGGCGTGTCTAATGCGGGGGAATTAGAAACTAGGGCCCGTAAGTTCCGTGGTTTGTCAATTCCTACGGTTTCCGATTTGTCACTTCCGGTAGGGCAACACCTATATAACTCCCTAAAGATAACCCGAATGGCATCGGAAATCGCGTTCTCCTACACAATAATCAATTATCAATATCAAAACAAGTAGCAAACACTAACACGTAAAGAGAAATAGAGATTATAAATCATGAAATTATAAATATGAAATGTATATAAATGGAATACAACCAAGCCTAGTACATAGGAAGAGTACAAGCTAATTAGCACGTAAAAGGGGAGAATCCGCCCTTGAAACTAGCTAACCGGACTCAAAGCTGTCTCCTAGGTCGTGGAGGCGGAACTCTCGAGCTTGGTGACAAATGGTGGAGCGGAACTTCGATGGAATGCCGAGACAACCGAACAAGCTCTCGAGGTGGAGAGTTTAGCTACAAAAACTAAATCTATACTACAACAATAATCAAAACAAGTATAGTTTTCTCTCTAGTGTGTAATTATTTCTTGGTTGGTATCAAATGAAGTTCAAGAGCTTCCTATTTATAGACATCAAGTAAGGGCAAGTTTGTAACTTCACAAAGTACAAGTATGGAGCAACATTATTTGGTGCAGAAATCCCATGATACGCCCCGCGTAAGGTGGTCTACGCCCCGCGTAAGTGCCCATTCCGTCAGAAATCTCCTGCATGTGGACCAATTCCGTGTTTTTTTGTCTCAAGCATGCCCTGCGTAGCTAAAGTACGCCCCGCGTGTTTGAGTCTCTGAAGTTTTATTGCTTGAATTTGGGTTTTACGCCGTGCGTAGCTGAAGTACGCCCCGCGTAAAAGAGTCTCTGAGTTTTTATCATTGAAGAATTGCCTGGTACGCCTCGCGTGTATGGTTATATGCCCCGCGTACAAAGAGTTGACTCAGGGAGACAGTGCAGTCTGACTTTCAGGATTAGGCCAATTACTGGCGACATGTGTCATACGCCCTGCGTAAGGTGGCATACGCCCCGCGTATGCTGAGTCAATTCCACATGGCTCCTGCGGATAAGGCAATTATTGCTGACACATGTTTCACACCCCGCGTAAAGGATTATACGCCCCGCGTATTTGAGTAGATTTTTGCTCCATGCTCGTACCTGAAATACAAATCTTGCGAGCCGAGTTAGCTTGACGTTTTTATTTCCTAAACTAATCAAAAGTATGGAGAATTAACTGAAAGTACGAGATTTATTTTTATTTCTTTATTTTATCAAAACACTTTGTTTTTATAATTAAACTTATTTATTCTATCCAAAATCAACCCGTTAATCACGCTAAAAGATAGGGGTAAAATACCCCTATCAAACCTCCTCGGACTTTAAAGTTTTACTTGTCCTCAAGTAAAAGAAATCGAAAGACAATGGATTGAGAAAATTAAGAAACAAACCGAAGGTTGGTTTTGCCAAGTGCGTGATTTCAAAGTTATGGTTTTATGCAAAGGTTCCGGTAAGTACCTACACAAACAATTGAGTACGAAACTTGTTTGAAACCTCCATGATCAAGATTAATAAGCAATATTAACGAGGGCTGAATATCTTTTGAGAACCCGATAGTACCTCACCAAGGGATTTCGCTCTTACGCTCAATTTTAGGTGGGTCGGTGTTTTAGCACTCTTCTTTGCACTTACTCGAGATCATGTTGAATTTGCATTTTCATCCGGGTTTTTCCTCCTAAAATATGGTTAGGCAACATTAAAAATGAACCCGGAGGGGGGTTGTAATGTGGGTGACTTCTTTAGTGGCTAGTTTAAAGAAACTCGAGTTCGAAAATACCGTTTTGTGTTTGCACCGTGTTTTTGTTTATTTTGGCCTTGGCGATTTTTTACAAAATATACTTCAAAATTGCTCGGGTGGAGTTTGAGAATGCCTTATTTTTATCGTATCATTTGTTTTGATAGAGGCACAAAAACAAAATTTTGAAAGCTTATGGTGCTCATTTGCCAAGGCCGTGACTTTTTCCGAGTGATTTGGGTGCAAATTGGTTTTGTCAGTATTCGAACAAGAGGAAAAAGGGTTAAATGTTAAAAGGGTATTAACAAAAAAAGTTGGTTAATAGGCTCGAAGGGGTTTCCTAATGTTCAATGAAAACGAGAAAAATAAATTAAGAAAAATGAGCCTAAGTGGGTTCGGTTTATCATCTATTGCCTTTTTACCAAAAATAAGTGTACTTAACCCGGTATTGGATGCAAATTCTATGAGTCGAGTGAAGTCAAAGCTCTCGAAAAATTGTGAAAGAATCGGAGTTCTCGTACGAACTCTTTTAGGCTCAAGAATACCTCACAAAGATTCGGGTTTAAATTGTGTACTATCAAGTCTTCGCTAAATTCTCAACTATCCCGTTTTTATTGCCTTTTTAAAGTTTATTATGGAGATAACATTTGGGTTAAGACTCAATGTCTTAGTTTAGTACTAACCCTAAGTTTTGCACAAATTCCCTAACTTTAAGATCAATACTAAAATCTCTTAATTGAATCATTCCTTTATGTTCCGACGCTTTTTTATTTTTGATGACAAATAACGGAACTTTAATTAATTTCCGAAGGAGGGATAGCGTGTCGGGAAAATTTTAAAGAGTCAATAAATGAGTTTAATTATTTTGTTGTTATTTTTATGTTTGTTTTTGGTAGTGCAAACCAAACTAAAAGTGCGGGGTTGCACGGCCCTCCGCGTTATTTAAAATGACGCCTATTCTAAGGGCGTCGCAAAAAGAAGTTAAAACAAAAACAAAAATAAAATAAAGGTAAGGAGGAAAAGAAGACCCTTAGTGGTCAGGGGCCCTACGGGAGGCGTCCCCGGCAACGGCGCCAAAAACTTGATGTGCGCGACGCCTAGTGGTAGAGTTTTCACGAAGAAATGTATATATTGTGAGTGCGGATTCTAAATCTATGGATGTGATCTTTATAAATTACTCTTAACTCTACTAGACGCTACGACTACTTAGGGGCAAGTGTACCCCGTCGTATCAAGTAATAATCCGGTTAAGACCGGGTATCGAATCCACGGGATTTATAATTACAAGCATTAGATGACTCGGTTTCGTATGTTATTTAAGCGACGATTACTTTGGGGTAAAGTAAGACACAACTACACACTATTCCTAACTATTGGCGACACAGATTTATGTAGCTAAAACCTTATGAAGTGGGATGGATTATGATAAGTTATAACCACGATAAATAACGACTCTAAATGTATACGGATAATAATTTACTCTTGCAAAGATGACTAAGTGTAGTAGGACCGACCCGTGAAGCACTTAGACTACGTGATTCCTAGTCAAGGCGTGTCTAATGCGAGGGAATTAGAAACTAGGGCCCGTAAGTTCCGTGGTTTGTCAATTCCTACGGTTTCCGGTTTGTCACTTCCGGTAGGGAAACACCTATATAACTCCCTAAAGATAACCCGAATGGCGTCGGAAATCGCGTTCTCCTACACAATAATCAATTATCAATATCAAAACAAGTAGCAAACACTAACACGTAAAGAGAAATAGAGATTATAAATCATGAAATTATAAATATGAAATGTATATAAATGGAATACAACCAAGTCTAGTACATAGGAAGAGTACAAGCTAATTAGCACGTAAAAGGGGAGAATCCACCCTTGAAACTAGCTAACCGGACTCAAAGCCGTCTCCTAGGTCGTGGAGGTGGAACTCTCGAGCTTGGTGATGAATGGTGGAGCGGAACTTCGATGGAATGTCGAGACAACCGAACAAGCTCTCGAGGTGGAGAGTTTAGCTACAAAAACTGAATCTATACTACAACAATAATCAAAACAAGTATAGTTTGCTCTCTAGTGTGTAATTATTTCTTGGTTGGTATCAAATGAAGTTCAAGAGCTTCCTATTTATAGACATCAAGTAAGGGCAAGTTTATAACTTCACAAAGTACAAGTATGGAGCAACATTATTTGGTGCAGAAATCCCATGATACGCCCCGCGTAAGGTGGTCTACACCCCGCGTAAGTGCCCATTCCGTCAGAAATCTCCTGCATGTGGACCAATTCCGTGTTTTGTTGTCTCAAGCACGCCATGCGTAGCTAAAGTACGCCCTGCGTGTTTGAGTCTCTGAAGTTTTATTGCTTGAATTGGGGCTTTTACGCCGTGCGTAGCTAAAGTACGCCCCGCGTAAAAGAGTCTCTGAGTTTTTATCATTGAAGAATTGCCTGGTACGCCTCGCGTGTATGGTTATACGCCCCGCGTACAAAGAGTTGACTCAGGGAGACAGTGCAGTCTGACTTTCAGGATTAGGCCAATTATTGCCGACATGTGTCATACGCCCCGCGTAGGGTGGCATACGCCCCGCGTATGCTGAGTCAATTCCACATGGCTCCTGCGGATAAGGCAATTATTGTTGACACATGTTTCACGCCCCGCGTATTTGAGTAGATTTTTGCTCCATGCTCTACCTGAAATACAAATCTTGCGAGCCAAGTTAGCTTGACGTTTTTATTTCCTAAACTAATCAAAAGTACGGAGAATTAACTGAAAGTACGAGATTTATTTTTATTTCTTTATTTTATCAAAACACTTTATAATTAAACTTATTTATTCTATCCAAAATCAACCCGTAAATCACGCTAAAAGATAGGGGTAAAATACCCATATCATCATCATTGCAAGAGTAAATCATTAACCGTATATACATTAGGAGTCATTGTTTGTCATATTTATAACTTATCGCCATCCATATCATTTTGTGGAGTTTTGTTATATAAATTTGTCTCACTAATAGTTTAGGAGTAGTTTGTAGTTGGTCCCCATATCAACCCCAAAGTATTCACCGCTTAAATAACGTATAAAACCGAGTCGTTTAATATTTGCAGTTATAAATCCCGCGGATTCGATACCCGGTCTTACCCGGATTATTACTTGATATGACGGGGTACACTTGCCCCTAAGTAGTGACGTCTAGTAGATACAAAGCACTTAGAAAGACCACATCCATAGTCATAATGCACTTATCGTAATATACATTTTGTCGTAGAAAACACTACGCTAGACGGCACGCATCATCATCAGCAAAAAGAAGATGAGAGGGGAAAGGATTCCCACAAGAATAATACATAAGAGAGTAAATACCCTCCCACACCATTTTAGCAAGCCAACGAGAGAAAAAATCTTCAGCAATGACAAACAGAAGAGGAGAGAGGGGGTCCCCTTGTCTAACCCCTCTAGAACAAGAAAAGTAACCCTTTGGAGAACCATTAATCATCACAGAAATACGAGCGGATGCCAGAATATTAAGGATCCAATCCCTGAAAGTGAGAGAAAACCCAAAGGAATCCAGCACAACCAAGAGGAAGTTCCAATCTAAAGTATCAAAAGCCTTACGAATATCAATTTTTAAGGCCATGTGTCCACCAAAAAGTTTTTTGTCAAGCGTATTAACTCCCTCAGAAGCTAAGGCAATGCACTGATGAATGCTTCTACCTTTAAGGAAACCATACTGGTTCGGAGAAACAATTCTTGCAGCAATAACTGCAAGGCGATCAGCAAGAATTTTAGAGATGATTTTGAAACCAAAGTTACTCATCACAATTGGACGAAAGTTCTCAATTCTGTCAGCTTCAGCAACTTTAGGAATTAGAGCCATAATACTAGAGTTTAAACCAGATAGGATGCAACCATGATCAAAGAAAGCCTGAACCATATTGCAAACATCCTGCCCAATAATATCCCAAAAGGAACGATAAAAAAGTTCCCCCAAAACCATCAGGACCAGGGGCACTGTCAGGATCAATGGAAAAGACCGTGTCTTTAATAGCTTCAAAAGTGGGTTTAGAAATTAAGTCCTCATTTTCCAAAGTAGTTACTAAGTTGGGAATTACCTCATTAATTGGAGAAAGATCAATATGCTCTCTAGAACTACGAAAGAGATTAGAGAAATACTCAATTACATTATCAGACAATCTAATCTGTCAGAAGTGGGACCCTCGTCGCCGATCCTTAAATGATTAATGTCGGCCCAAGTCTTTCTAACTCTAGCAGACCTTTGGAAAAAACTAGTGTTCCTATCACCCATTTTAAGCCACTTAACACGGCTTTGCTCTTTGTACATCATCTCTTGCCGAAGAAGTTGTAAATCTAGGTTGGAGCAGGAGGCAGAAACAACACTACTCAACTCCGGAGTATCACCTTGCTCAGAAATTTGTTTTTCAATATCTACAAGATGAACTTCAGCCAGATGGATATTAGAATCAAATTTGCCAAACACGTTTTTATTCCAGTCTCTGATAATAGGCCTAAGAGTGCAAAGTTTATGACATAATAGTTGAGCGGGAGGAAGAGAGATGTGGGATCTAGTCCAGTGATTAGGAATTACCCCCTTTAAAGAATTATTAGTGGTCCACATTGCATGGAATCTGAACCTAGCAATCCTTGATTCCCCAATTCTGCATTGAAGGAGCATTGGGCAATGATCAGAACAATACCTTGCCAAAGCCGTGCAAGAGATAGAGTCCTAAGAATCCAAGAAGCCCTCAGACACTAAAGCTCTATCCAGACGACATTCAACATGAGTTGCCCCATGGCGACCATTGGACCAAGTAAACCTCTGACCCAAAGTATCAATATCAATAAGATCACAATCATCAATGAAATTCCTGAATTCCCTGCAGGATCCAGCGGCAAGAGGGGAACCAAGCTTCTCGTGAGCGCCAGTAATAGCATTGAAATCCCCAAACACCAACCAATTATTATTTGGAAAGCACAACTATAAAGAGAAGACCACAACTCCCTTCTTTCTGAAGCCAGGTTACTACCATAGACAAAAGAAAGCAGAAAAGATTTATCACCCAGCTGGTGTTGAACAGAAATATGTTGAGCATAAGAAGAATGAAGAGAAAGAGAAGAAGCCTCCCTAGTAAGAAGCCAAAGAGTCGGAGAATCCTTATCATTCCAGGCAAAGAGAGAAAGACCCAGAGATCTCCAAAACCTATCAGCAGTGTCACTAAAACAAACAAGAGGTTCTGAAAGACACAAAAAATCAGGACGATGTTGTAGGCATAGAAGCTTCAGGGCTCGTTGAGTGCAATCATTACCGATGCCCCTACAATTCCAATATAACACAATCATTGAAACCGCATAGGCGGCTTGCTATGCCGTTTACCACTGACCTCAAGGGGAATGTTGTTGTCCTTTTTGTT
Organism: Euphorbia lathyris; assembly: GCF_963576675.1. NCBI lineage: Eukaryota > Viridiplantae > Streptophyta > Magnoliopsida > Malpighiales > Euphorbiaceae > Euphorbia > Euphorbia lathyris. Next base: position 25,410,814 of record NC_088910.1, on the reverse strand, counting down.
TCTCCCTTTTTTAGACTTTAGACCAAGTCTTTTCCTCAGTATCCTTAACCACCTGCAAACTGTCACAGATTTCTGAATGCTCATTGATTTGTAAATTAGGAATTTCAGAAACCTGAGCATTGGGGTGAGAGGTTTGCCAACCCAGGACTCATAGATCTTTATCAAATTGATAAGATGGGAAGCCAAGAGAAGGAGAGGTGGGGGTCGTGCCAGAATCAGAGTCAAGAACCGACTCACTAATCTTGGCGGAACTATGAAGAACCATCTGCAAGTCACAGTCTTTAGGTTTGTCAGCCTCTCCATTGGTAGGAGCCCCTTTAGAGGATTCACCCGTAACTATGTGAACACCTGGCTTCTGTTTCCAAATCCAAGTAGCAGACCTACCTCGGGGTTCAGGAGATCCCATTTTCTGCTTCCCAGGTCTTTGCTTTAGATCAACATGATCTTCACGATGAAGGTTCCTTCTACAAGCTCTAGTAGAATGACCAGTGGAAAGGCAAATGGAGCATAAGTCCAGAAGTCTTTCATATTCAAGGGAAATCCAATGCATTAAGGTGTAAGTACCCACCCGAAGCTTGTATTGAATTTCCTTAGAAAGCTCCACATCAATCAAGATACGAGCATAATGACCCATTTCACCCTCCACAGTATTCTTATCAAAACGAAGGGGCACCCCAATCGCTCTTGCAATGCTTGCCATGATTCGCTTATCCCAGAATTCCCAAGGAAGATTGTAGAATCGGACCCAGACTTAAGCAGAAGTGGATTTGTGAGAATTTGGATTAAATCCCAGGCTCTAAGGAATGAATCGCATAATCCCCAGCCTAAGAGCAATGACACCACGACTCCAAACAGATTGGAGAGTCTCTGCGGATGAAAGAATGATGTGGTAAAAACCTATACGTAGAGAAATCAATTTCCAATTAGGAGAATAACCCCAGATAGTTGAAAGTTTGGCCTTCAAGTCCGGCTGCTTCCAAGGAGATTCCCCTTTAGCAAGCGTGATACGACTGATAATAGAATGTTTACAAAGATTGAGTCTTTCATTGTAAATATCCTGCTGTATTTTGACAGCTTTAAAGCCGCCTTCTTCCGATATAAGAGATCGATCCACAAGGAGAGGAACATCCGGAGAATTAGCCATAGAAGTAGCAGCACCAACAAGGGTAGCCGCATAGGACCTAGGTCCAGCAGAGGGTCCGGGTCTCGAAGGAGAGCCAATCTCAGCAGTACTAGATCCAATCAATGCATTTTTCAAGAAAGATGATCTAGAAAAAAGATGAGCAATGGAGCAATCCATCTCCATCAGATCTGCGAGAGTTCGACCAAGCCTCACAAACCCAAGAAAACAGATCAAGCCGTCCAAGTCAAAAAAAATTTTAAAACGAAGATCGGCGAGAAAGGAACTAGCCAAACCCTAGCAGAGCTCAAATCGTGGAAAGTTCTCAATCATAGCATAAAATTCTTTTATTTTGAATTCCAACGATTATTTTAATTTATCTGTTATTTTACGTTATTAAAATTATAATTCATACTTTTTGAACTCAAGCCTTGGCGTAGGAGCAATGACAACGAGGCCACACAACTAAGGCGGAGGCGCGGACGGCGGATGTAGGTGCCGCGGCCTCGCCCGAGTGGACCGGGGGGTGGACACCGTTGACGACAGATGCTGTGATTGGCGCCGAAAGCAACCAATCGCGGAATCAAGCTGCTCGGCAGGACCGGAGCCTGGAGTATGGAAGAGTCGCCACCCACGAATGGGAAAATGAACACCGATCCCTTGGGGAAGACCGGTGAGGGTTTGGGAAACTTAGGTACGAGCCGAGAAGGCTAGCTCCTTTCTGGAGAAAGGCTACTAGGCACCCCGACATCGCCCGTTTATGAACCACCGGCCTCCTACTTAGCGTGTTAGACGATAACGGACTAATCGCATATTTCTTTAAGTTTAAAATTCATTTGAAACCTTTTCTTTCTCGCTTTGAAAACCATTTTGAGCATGTTATTTGAAAGCCATTTTAGTAAAGAATCACCCATTTTGCATAAATTTAAAGCATATAGGAGAGAGAGGGGGAGAAGAAAGAATTAATTTATTCACAGTGTGATTTATGATTCAAACTATACACTAACTCTAAGCTAATCTCATTCCCCAAAAACGAGTTCATTTACATAGTTCGTACCTTAATCGCCGTTGGAACGATTTAGGTACGTTTCAAAACTCCGTTAATTTACATGACATCGACTCGAATCGCCGTTGGAACGACTCGAGCGTTTGAAAACGTTGAGCAAAAAGTTTTAACCCAAAAAATGTGATTAAGCATACAAGTCCATTTATTTTTCTACAAAACCGTTTAGTTTGGAAAACGATTCAAAACTCTATTATTTAGAAAGAAAACGATTTTAATTACAAGATTCGCTTAATCCGTCGTTGGAACGAATTAAGGTTTTAAAACGTGATATTTTGGAAATGGTTTAAGGTGATAAAAAGGCCTTTTATTTACATTAGGAACTTCTAGAAAACTTAAGTTTAAATAAGCAAATTAAACTCTCTTTTTGTGGTTTGTTTTCCCTTTTTTTCTACTCAATTAACCTCTAATTACAACAATTAACAAATTTAGTCTAAATCCACCCAACCCAAATATCTTTAAAGAATATATACATATAGAAAGTCCAAGAGGAGAATAAATATATATATTTATACATATATACAAGAGTGGTAAAAATAGTAATAATATATATAGATCAAATATATGATAAGAAAAATAATAATACATATATAAGTGAAAATAAAGATAATGCTAATAAAAATACACTTTGATTTTGATTTAAGAAACAATGTAAAGATAGAGAATAAAATTCATAAATAAGAAAATTAAGCCTAAACCAAAATAGTTTTTGTACATAATAATATATAGAGAGTAAACTACTCAAAACAATAAAAGGAAAAACATATACATATACATATAGTTTTATAAAACCAAATTGATATAAATTATACCCCAAATGTACAAAATACATGAATAATCATTAGTTAAACACCCCAAAAATAATTTTAATCAACATGTTACATAGTTATATACATATATATACAAGTAGAAATATCAAAAAGTTGAGAAAAGAGGGTTAAAAGAGGAATTTTCGGATTCCAGCAGATTAACGACAGAAAATCCGTTGCTAATCTGTTGTTAGTGATAAAAGGCAGAATATCAACAGCAGTCCCTATACTTTCCAGATTCGTTCAAACACATTAGATTAGATCTATTCTATCGTTTTGGACCTCCGAACTACCCAAATTGGATCATAGTCTATAACGGAGACTCCTAAAACGATGTTTTATTTTTAAAACGTTAATTAAAAAGGGGTTTTCTCAAATCTATATATATACAACGTTTTAATCCCGAACTACCCTCAAACGGGATCACAGTTCGTATTGGGATGTTAAAACGGGGTTTTTTATTTCAAAACAAAACCAAACGTTTATTTGAGGCGTGACGGAATTTAAATAAATACGGGAAAATAAATAAATGTGATAAATAAATAACTAACTAAATAAATAAAAAACTATATCCTAAAAATAAATAAATAAAGAAAATAAATTAAATAAAATAAAACGAGTCTAGTCCTCGGATAATACCTCAAGATCGGTATTGACGGCTTGATGTCGGTCGATTCCACGAGTTATGATTTTTCGGTGTTTTTGGTGTTTTGATAAAATATTAAACTTTTAGGAAATTTGGATTTTTTAGGAAAAAAAATGTTTTCTCCCAAAAATTCACTTTCTCTCTCTAAAATAATTTTCTAGAGTGAGAAGCTCCAAAATCCCCCCTCCTCAAATGCATGGGGATCCGTGCCTTTTATAGGCACGGATCCCAAAAAAGTTTTAGGCGTCGCCCGACGGGAGTTGGGCGACGCCCAACTCGCGTTGGGCGATCGCCCGACGACCGTTGGGCGTCCGCCCAACGTTGTCGGACATCGGCCGACGACTGCCAGGCGATGCCCGACACGGTCGAGCGGTCACCGAACGGCCGTCGAGCGACGCTGACCGTGCGTCGGACCGCGCCCGATGCTCGACGGGTGACGCCCCCTCTCCGACGGGCGACGTCCGACGCTCGGCACGCACGGACGGGCGCCCGACGTGCCGCGCACCGCAGTTCACGGAGCGACGATCGCTGCTGGGAGCGTCATCCGTCGCACACCGGCCGACGCTCGGCCTCCGGGGCCTTATCGCTCACTGTCGTAACATTGAACGTGCCCGACCTCACTCAGGAGACGTCGAATTTGTTAGCGGGGCTTTCTAGTACCGGCGAGCTTTTATGTTTATTTTTAAATTTTCTGATTAATGGAATCAACCGACCTGGCCGTTTATCGTGGGTTTTTGTCACAGGTCCTCCGACTCGGTGTCTACAGTTGCCCCTACTTTTCTATTTTGACAGTGATGTGTGTGTTTTTGAAAACATTTTTCGTGAACGCAACACATGCAATAGAAATATATTAAAGTAAAAGACGCATATAGAGTTGGAGGAGGAATACCTGATCCCTGCGCCGCACGCTCCAGCCTTGTCTTCAGTCTTCACCTCGGCTACCCCGTCTTTGCCTCTGAATCGGCTGCCGGCGGGCGCTCTTTCTGGGGACCCTAGTCTCTAAATCGACAGCAGGTAAAATAGCTATTTCTAGCAACCCTGGTCTCTAAATCGACCGCGGGTAAAATGGCTCTCTCTAGCAACCCTGGTCTCTAAATCGACCGCAGGTAAAATGGCTCAATAGCAACCTCGGTCATCGACCGTAGGTAAGATGGCTCAATAGCAACCTCAGTCATCGACCGTAGGTAAGATGGCTCAATAGCAACCTCGGTCATCGACCGTAGGTAAGATGGCTTAATAGCAACCTCGGTCATCGACCGTAGGTAAGATGGCTCAATAGCAACCTCGGTCATCGACCGCAGGTAAGATGGCTCTCTCTAGCAACCCTGGTCTCTAAATCGACCGTAGGTGAAATAGCTCTCTCTAGCAGCCTGATGCGCGTTTTACGTATACGTGCATGTGAAGGCAAGTGTACCTTAGTCGTGTATCAAGTAATAAAGTGTAAGTAGAGTATCGTTCCCACGAGGATGGTGATTATAAGTATTAATCTTTTTGCTCCCTATCTATTATTTAAACAACCGAAATGTAGAATTTGTTGGACAACCAAGCTAAGACTTTAAGCAAGAAATGAAATGAAAATTACACAAATTACGTGAGGAATTACTTATAATGAAAGAAACTAAGGCTTTTAGCTTCACTTAACCTCTTTGCTTGGTAATAACACTCAACCCCTTTTAAGTTGTTTTATCATTCTTAAGATGACGATTTTTCTTATTAACTATTAGTTCTCGAGATTGGTTCTAAACTCTTGACTAATTACTTTCCCTTGGTCCGGCTCAAGTAATTAATCAAGAGAAGCATTAAGTTTTCTTAGTTTCAAACCTTCGATTTATTACTTTCCCTTGGTCCGGCTCAAGTAATAAATCTAAGATTTGTAATAAGATTTAATCTATACCTTTTTAACCTACTTTACCTTGGTCCGGCTAAAGTGATTACTTAAGATTCGAGAGAAACCGCTCAAGAAATTAGTTCTAAACTTTCGATTAATTACTTTCCCTTGGTCCGGCTCAAGTAATTAATCCAAAGAAGCATTAAGTTTTCTTATTTCCAAACCTTCGATTTATCACTTTCCCTTGGTCCAGCTCAAGTAATAAATCTAAGATTTGTAATAGGATTCATGAAAAACCTTGGAAAACCAATAAGCCACACTAAATGGTCATTAGGTCCAACTTATGAATTTCAATTAATCAATTTTAATCACGGTCAATATAAACGATTAATTAGACTCAAGTAGAGAGTTGGCCCATCTCCTACAAGCATTAAGAATCATAAGTTAGTTCTCAAAAATGATAAAGATAACTTAAATAGGTTAAACGTAATTACCACATAATTAAGGTTAAGATCCACTTTTAGGCTTAGTTAAGAGGGGTTTAGCCCATCATTAGATTAAAACACACTTTAAAAAGATAGATAATAGAGTTCATGTTAATAAAAGAGATTAAAGTTTAGAAGAAACCGTAATGACGATTACCGAACGAACTTCTTCGGTAACTTGAAACTTACTTTTATTAGATAAACTTTTGCACAAATAACACTCTAACAATAATAACAACAACACAAAAAAACTGATTCTTAAGGAGAAGAATCAACAAAATAACATTATAGAGGGAGGAATTTAGCCTAAGCTTGGTGTGTCTTCAAATGGCACCCAAGGCCTCCTTTTATAGTAAAATGGTACACAAAATTCCAAAGACCAAGTCATCCTTATGGCCTCCCACTCCTTATCATCTGAATTTAGCATTTAAGAGAGCATGGGGGAAGATTTTAATAATTTAGGAGTTGAAATGTCAAAGGAATCTTAGGCTTCAATATATTCATCAATTTTGGATAATTTTCTGGGCCTGATGCACTTCGAATTTGGAGATGATTATTATTAGACATCTGTTCATCTTTCTCTTAGCTTTCCAACGCATTTTGAATCGCCTCAATCCGAGTCCGTATGAGGGAGATAAGTTGAAAATACTAAAATGTGTCAAATTTGTCCTAGTGTGAACAATTGGACTTTATTTTACAGCACCTATCCGCGACGAAGTGCACGCTGGGTGTCACTAAAACTCCTTTTTCTGGTCCCTTTTACTCCCGAGTTACCGCCTTAAGCCCCGACTTAGTTATTTGTGCCGAAAACCTTGTGAAAGTGCCTAGAAAACACACAAATTGGCTTAGATACATAAAATGAAGAAAATATACAAAAACCATTATTAAAATTTATTAAAATGGTACAAAATAACTAGTAATTAAATACTAAAAATGCTATAAATTACGACGATAACAACACCCCCAAACTTAAGCTTTGCTTGTCCTCAAGCAAAGAAAAGCTGAAAACAAAATTTATCGTCGAATAAGCTAACGTAAAGACAGGAATTATTTCAATCGAAAATGAGCAAAAATTCTATATTCAAATCTCGGACTATTTCTTTGGATAAAATGATTTGTTTTTACACTCTTATTTTCCAAACCGACATTTTTCATTATGTTGAATAAAATTGAACCAATTTAAACACCTCACATGGAAGTCACTCTTACGCTCAAGTGTTTAGGGCATTAAATTTTCGCTCAAATCCGATAAAAACACTAACTATTAAAAATTTGCATGGTCATCCAAATCTTTACCAAACACGACTGGCTATAAATACGATCAAAAGGTCTTTAACGGGTTGTAACGTTGGTTGAGGGTAAAGGTATGGAGAAAAGGAAATTTGTGGGTAAATAAATTCACGGGTAATTATTTGATAGATTCTCAAGAGAGATTTTCTCTTTCAGAAATTCAAAATTTTGTAACGGAAATCTCTCTTTTATTTTTATTTATATATATGATACTATATATTTTTATTTATATATATATATATATTTTTTCTCTTTTTTTTTGACTTTATATATATAAATATCAATATGAATTTTATTTATATGTATATATATATATATATATAACTCCGCCTGTGAGGGTCACTTGGTGGCCTTTACAGCCGGTCCCAAACCCGGACAAAGGAGGAGGGTTGCGGTAGGTTTGTGGCGGCCAGCGTAAAATTTAGCCACATCTTATGACATGAACCATAATATAAATATCGTTGGGGCGTTCCCTACTCAGCGACGCGCTGCACTTCCTAGACCCGGGTGTAGTGATAAATGTGCAAGGGTTGCTAGGTCGTCGCCCCGAAGCGGCGCGCCACCCCAGGACCCGGGGGTGGTGTCAAATATGCAAGGGTTGCGGGTAAATAAGCTAGTCCACGGTAATGGTAGGGGTAGGGGTAAGGGTAGTAGGTTACGCTTTGGGACATGGAACATAGGTTCTTTGACAGGAAGATTAGCTGAAATTGTAGATGTTATGAAGAGGAGGAGAATAAATATATTATGCCTACAAGAAACCAAGTGGGTTGGAGCCAAGGCTAGAGAGATAGCTCCTTGGGGTTATAAGCTTTGGTACTCAGGAAATGATAAGGGTAGAAATGGAGTAGGTATTCTTATTGATAGGGAGTATATTGATGATGTAGTAGCTGTGTCTAGGAAGAGCGATAGAATTATGAGTGTTAAGCTAGTGATAGGGGATGAGGTTGTGAATGTCATTAGTGCATATGCGCCACAAATAGGATTAGATGTGTCTATAAGACAAGCTTTTTGGGATGACTTAGAGGAAGTGGTGCAACAGGTTCCTAGGGATGAAAAAATGGTACTAGGGGGTGATCTCAATGGACACGTGGGTTCTAGGCGAGATGGGTTTGAGAGTGTTCATGGAGGGTATGGTTTTGGAGATAAGAATGAAGCAGGAAATGATATTTTGGAATTCGCATCAGCCTATGACTTGAGTATCATGAACACATGGTTTATGAAGAGAACATCCCACTTAGTGACTTATCGGAGTGGCGGTAATGCGAGCCAAATTGACTTCTTCTTAGTAAGGAGTGCTTGGAGAAAGAGTTATATTGATTGTAAGGTGATCCCTGGTGAGAGTACGACAACCCAACATAGAGTAGTGGTGCTAGATTTTCGAAGTAGGAAATGTATAAGAAAACAAACACCTCAAGTAGAGACTAAGATTAAGTGGTGGAAATTGCAAGGGGAGAATCAACAAAAATTTGTGGATGAGATGACAAAAAAGATATTTGGACTTGCAATATGGATTCAGATATAGATTCGATATGGAATAAGATGGAGCATAGTATAAGGGAAGTAGCGAAGGCAGTTCTAGGGGAATCTAAAGGTAGCATGCCACCGGGTAAGGACACATCTTGGTGGACAGAAGAAGTACGACAAGCAGTAAAGAGTAAGAGAGAATCCTATAAACTATTGGGGAAATGTAGGAGTGACGAGAACTACGAAAAATACAAAGAGGCTAAAAGGAAAGTAAAGAAGGTCATACGAGATGCTAGAGCAAAGGTGAATCGGGATCTGTATACAAGATTGGATACGAAAGAAGGGGAAAGAGACATATATAGAATTGCTCGGATGAGAGATAGGAAGACGCGAGATCTCGGAAAAGTTAAATGTGTGAAGGATGTGGACCAGAAAGTCCTAGCTGGAGATAAGGATATCAAGGAACGATGGAGGTCCTATTTTGATGACTTATTTAATGGAGATCGCCAACAAGATGTTGGAGATATAAGTATCCATCACGATATGATAAATCATGAATGCCTGCGGAGAATTCAAAAGGGTGAAGTCAAAATGGCATTAAGTAAGATGAAGTTGAAGAAAGCAGTAGGACCTGATGGCATCCCTATTGAGATTTGGAGATGTTTGGGAGAAAGAGGAATCGAATGGTTGACGACGTTCTTCAACAAAATTTGGAGAAACAATAAGATGCCATCAGAATGGAGGAAAAGTACCTTAATCCCTTTGTATAAGAACAAAGGCGATGTCCAAGATTGTGCCAACTATCGGGGAATCAAATTAATGAGTCACACTATGAAACTTTGGGAGCGAGTGATCGAACAAAGGCTAAGGAGGACGGTGAAGATCTCGGAAAACCAGTTTGGCTTTATGCCGGGAAGATCAACTATGGAAGTGTAACCCCCTCACTTGGATCACATGATATCTCACACAATATCAGTTATAGACATGCTTTCAATTCTCAATCATATAAACTTCAATCTCATATAAACTTTACATATTATACATAAGAGAAAGCATTTACAATACACATTTAAGTCATTATCCTACATAGAGGATTTACAAAACAAAAGTACATCACAAGACTCCAAAATGCCTAGATGAGAATGCACTGACACTGCCGGTGCGACCTTAAGCAAGAAGAACTCCTCCTAACCTGTAAAATCTGTTGGCAAGGGGTGAGCTACCTACTCAATAATCATATTACGCATATATGTATACAAAAGTAATGTAAAGAACACAGATCAAAATATATCATCAGTACCAAGTTAGAATTATCAATAGAAAGATATTCACTTGTTTCACTTATTATAGTAATACTTATTTTAGTAAGTAAGGCCTTGCTATACTTAGACAATATATTTAAAATGGTCCTTGGGCCCAATCTGTATTCCGGCTCACTAAATTCGGAATACAATCATCTGTACGGAGGAGTTACACTCAACTCACGTTCTCATATATCTCAACACATGTGCTTCCGGCTCACAATATTCGGATAGCACTCTCAACTTGGACCATTTCACATATCCATCTAAGCAAGCTTATATTCATTTATAATCCAACCATTATCCAGTTCTAGTATGTGCACAAGGCTCACCATGCCGTATTTACTCATAACACTGCAACATACTCAATCATATCACTTTCTTATCAATCATGACGTATCACAAACACTCAAACATTATCCACGTCATTCACATCAGATTCAACCACATCTCACACTCAATAAGTCATAAGGCACAATACATTCATACACATATATAAGCAATATGCTTACCGTCGCACTTGGTTCGATCTATTCAACACGATCGGGTGTGCGTTCAATTGCACCTTGCCCTCCTAATGTCACATAACATTTATACAATTAGCCTTAACATAAACTTAATAAAAATATAAACTAATGAATGCTATATGATTTACAAGACACTAACTCCACAAAGTTCATGCAATCTAATCCTTTTGTCTTAGATCATCACATGACCTACTTGCACACATTCTGCCATAACTTTCTCTATATTAATCCAAATGCCCTGATTCTTGAACCTACTGAAACTAGACATATATGGGTATAACATATCAAAAATTCAATTTAATATCACTTCTACACAATATATGGCATGCAAAATGATTCTGTCCTATTTCCAGCCAAGAAACAGACTATCTAGATTTGCATCTACCATAATGCACTCAACCTATCTCACACTAAACACAATGGATTGCCAAAACCTTTTACAGACATATAATTCAAGTAGTTAGAAACACTGTTGTATAAATAACCTTTCTCAAATTATGAATCTAAGGTCCTCAATATGCTACATCAACATGGCTGCCTCACATGACATTCAATTTCGAGGCAGTCATGTTCCATCTAGGTTTTCTTCATCTATATATGGAATTAAAGTCCCATATTGGACAGAGGGTTTCATAACACATATAGCAACATATGTTATTCTTTATGTATCTTAAAATTCGAAGAATATCAATATGAAAAACATGCTCCAAAATGACTGAAAGCAGTACCCTAGATTTCTATTTAGGGCACTTGATACATATCTTTCATTTGGACAGCCTAAAACCAATTCAAACAACACCAAAACTCAACAAACTCAATCAAAACTCATCCACAACAAATCCTATAATAATACCTAGGTATTTCATAATCTCAAACACATAGAAAACAAGCTAAAACAGCATACTAACCTTCAACTTGTGTCTATCACCTAGTATACTTCCTAACTTGACTTGTTTGGTTTGAAAATGGAAGAAATTGGAAGATTTTTCTTTGGAGAGGTTTAGGGTATGAACAAGGAAGGTTTTGCTGAAGCTTTGGTCGAAATTGTGGCTGGAATAGATAAAGAATGAGTTGTGCACATCATTTGGCAAATGAAGAGGTGTATTTTGTCTTAATATTGGGGTGACACCTCGTGGTTGCTCACAAACCTCAAATTCAGCCCTCCTAAAGTGTAACTTAATCAATTTAGGACATATGAATTCATTCATTCATTCATTTAAGTCCTAACTCAATTAACCAATCGTTACATCTTAACGATACACTAATCGTCTACTAATCGCACGGTAATCGCATTATGCATATGAAACTTCTAATGACAATGCGATGAATCTAAAATGTATGTATTCAATCATGAAAACATATATGAATGTGGGAAGATGTATATGTTAGGGTTTTAGGGATGTTACAAGAAGCCATCCATCTAATGAGACAATTAATGGAGCACTATCGAAATAAGAAGAAAGACTTGCATATGGTTTTCATTGACTTGGAGAAAGCATATGATAAGGTACCAAGGGAAGTACTTTGGTGGGCCCTGATAAGGAAAGGCATTTCGCGGAAATATATTGACATCATAAAGGACATGTATGAGGGAGTATGTACGAGTGTACGTACTAGTGTTGGGAAGACTGAAGAGTTTCCTATTACGATTGGAGTGCATCAAGGTTCCGCACTAAGCCCATTTCTTTTTGCCACCGTTATGGATGAACTAACAAGTTCACTTCAAGATGGTATACCATGGTGCATGCTGTTTGCAGATGATATTGTGTTGGTTGATGAGACGAAAGAAGGAGTGGAGAGGAAGTTGGAACTATGGAGACAAACTCTAGAATCTAGAGGCTTTAAGTTGAGTCGAAGTAAGACAGAATATTTGGAGTGTAAGTTTAGCGGCCGTAGGAGTAGGGAGGCAGGGACAATCACCCTAGATGGGAGAGTTGTTCAGGCCTCGGATTGCTTCCGGTATTTAGGATCTATTATCCAAACGGATGGAGAAGTAGATGGAGATGTTGCTCATAGGATTAAAGCTGGTTGGTCGAAGTGGAAGAGTGCTACGGGTTTCCTTTGTGATCCCGGCATGCCTAATAGATTGAAGGGAAAATTCTACCGGGCGGCAATTAGACCAGCATTGTTATATGGTACGGAGTGTTGGGCAGTGAAACACTGCCACATCCATAAGATGTCGGTGGCGGAGATGCGTATGTTGAGATGGATGTGTGGTCATACGAGAAAGGACCGGGTGCGTAATGAAATAATTAGGACAAAAGTAGGGGTCACATCTATTGAGAATAAAATGAGAGAAAACCGACTAAGGTGGTTTGGCCATGTGAGACGTATAGCGCTTGATGCGCCGGTTAGGAGAACCGAAGAGTGGCAAAGGGATGTAGTGGTGAGGGGTAGGGGAAGACCTAAGCAAACTTGGAGGAGGGTGATCGAGAGTGATATGAGTTTACTGGGAATTGAGGAAAATATGGTAGTGGATAGGACGGAGTGGAGGGAGCGAATCTGTGTCGCTGACACGACTTGATTTTCACGGTTTTATATGATGGTTCATGTTAGCCGACCCCGAATCATTTCGGGACTAAGGCTTTGTTGTTGTTGTTGTATATATATATATATATAAAGTATGAAATATACGAAAATAGAGAGGTATAACCGTTATATATCGGTAGAAGTGTTTGTCTGAATTTTGTATTTATTGTGAATCATCATCTCAAGCATATTGGTTACTAATTACCCATAAATTTAGGGGGAACAAAAATGGTATTTATGAAGGGAATGCGGCTTGTAACGTGGTGAAATGAATGGAATGTCTAGGCTCGAAGGGGTGAACGACGGAAAATATGTTTAAGGTGGGCTATCATTTTGAGTATGAAATGTGGGGGTAAAACAAGGAAGGCCTTAATCATGTCGTGTTTTGAGCTAGATGCGTGAGGTTTTGACCGGTATTTGATGCAAATTCTCAAGTTTCGTGTAATTATGGAACACTCGTGAGAAAAAAATGAAGCATTAGTGAATGCTTTTTAAATTAGGCTCAAAAACTCACTTTGGAAAGGTAATGTGTGCCAATTAACTCAATTTTATTCCTCAAAATGTAAATGTCGAATTGTTAAATTCTGAGTGAAATCAAAAAAATTTACGTATTTAAAATAGTCCAAAATTCGTTTACAAAATTTAAGATTTTCAAATAAAGTTTCATCCTATCAAAATTTAACATTTATTCTAGACAAAATTTTGTTTGATTTTCTTGTTCGATTAAAGCAAAACTTTAGAGTAAGGTTTTTATTCAAAATTATTTAACAAAAATATTTATTTAAAAGCTAAATAAAGATAGTAAAAATAAAGAGAAAAATAAAGGTGGTGAAAATAAGGTGCAAAATAACACCAAAGTAAAAATAAAGTGTAAAACAACATTAAAATTAGAGGTACGTCACACGACTGAAACAAAAGTACGAAAATAACAATAAAAGAGAAAATAAAAATAACGTTCTATCATTTACTCACATCCCCCATTAGTGTAGCATTTAGTCCCGAAATGCGAAATAAAAACTAACCCTAAAGTAGAAAGTAAAGGATAGAAGGACTCCCTGTCGAAGGCAACTGTGAGGATTATAGTGTGTGGGGTTGATCGGAGGTAGAAATTAAATGCTTAATGGAGGTTATCGCTGGAAAAGTCGCCGGAGATGGATGGAGGGATGGACAGTTGCGCTGCAAAAAAAGAGAGAAGAAGTTAGAAATAAGGAAGAGAACAAAAGTGGGGCATTAAGCCCTCCTAATCACCCACCTCGTCGAGGTTGAGCCCAACCTCGTCGAGGTCGGGATGCACCTCGTCGCGGTCGGGATGCACCTCGTCGAGGTGATGAGTTCCAGAGACTTGCAAAGTCTCTGGAACTTTACACTTCGACGAGGTGATGTTCACCTCGTCGAGGTGAGGAGTTCTAGAGACTTGCAAAGTCTCTGGAACTTTACACTTCGACGAGGTGTGTACACCTCGACGAGGTGTACCTGTAGCCTCTTTTTTTTTTTTTTTATAAAGATGAAAAACAAAACGAAAATAAAATTGAAATAAATATATATTATAAAAGTAAGAGTGAAAGTTGAGATAAAGAGGTTAGAAATATCGGGTTGCCTCCCGATAAGCGCTAAGTTTAACGTCGATCAGCTCGACGTTATTGAGTGGCTAGTTGCTCGTGGTCGGGGCATTGAGGTATACGACGGAATCGTTCATGCTTGTGTCTCCGGCCTCGTATAGTTTCACTCGTTGTCCGTTTACTTTGAATGGTGCCACACCTTCTCATTGAATCGCGACCACTCCCGAAGGGAATGTTTCGGTTACTTCATACGGCCCGTGCCATCTCGACTTCAACTTACTGGGAAAAAGTCGTAACCGAGAGTTGTATAGAAGAAATTTATCCCCCGATTTGAATGTTCGTGGAATGATATGCTTGTCATGCCAACGTTTAGTCTGTTCTTTATATAATTTCGCGTTTTCATATGACGAAAGGCGGAATTCATCGAGTTCGTTGAGCTGCATCAAACGTTTTTCTCCTGCAGAACACATATCAAAATTTAAAAACTTTAGAGCCCAAAACGACTTGTGTTCTAGCTCTACGGGTAGATGGCATGCTTTTCCGAAAACTAGACGATATGGTGAGGCACCTATAGGGGTTTTAAAAGCCGTCCTATAGGCCCACAACGCATCGTCTAACTTAATCGACCAATCCTTTCGGGATGAATTCACCGTTTTTTCTAAAATGCTCTTTAATTCCCGGTTTGATATTTCAACTTGACCACTTGTTTGGGGATGATACGGGGTGGCTACCCGATGGGTGACTCCGTATTTCGCCAACAATTGGTCAAATTGCTTGTTGCAAAAGTGCGTGCCACCATCACTAATGATTGCTCGGGGTGTTCCGAATCTAGTGAAGATGTTTTTCTTTAGGAACTTCGTAACCACCCGAGCATCATTAGTAGGTGAAGCAATCGCCTCTACCCATTTGGATACGTAATCAACTGCAACAAGCACAAATTGGTTACCAAATGAATTCGGAAAAGGACCCATAAAATCAATGCCCCACACATCAAAAATTTCACAATCCAATATACTCGATAGGGGCATTTCGTGTCTACGTGATATGTTACCCGTTCGTTGGCACTTCTAGCAAGATTTTACGAACGCATATGCATCTTTAAAGATCGTAGGCCAATAAAACCCATAGATAGTGTTTTGCATCGGCGAAGAACTTACGTCTTTGTTGGTATGTGAGCCCGTGAGGAAGTATATTACCTGCTTGAAAGTTTGCGAAGTCAGCGAACCATGGTAATGTTGATACGCTAAACAGTGATTCATCTGGAAAGAACTCCTTGATCTCTCTTTGCACGTCGGTTTTATGTGGTTCAGACTCCAATCGTGAAAGGTGATCGGCAACCACATTAGCTACCCCTTTCGTGTCTCGTATCTCCAAATCAAATTCCTGGAGTAGGAGAACCCATCTGATCAATCTTGGTTTTGCATCCTGTTTAGATAAGAGATATTTTAGTGCGGAATGATCAGTGTAAACAATAACTTTAGAGAGCACAAGATAAGAACGAAATTTATCAAAAGCGAAAACAATTGCTAGTAGCTCCTTTTCGGTTGTTGTATAATTTTGTTGTGCTTCATTCAACGTCCTACTAGCAAAGTATATCGGTTGAAAATTCTTATCTTTCCGTTGTCCCAAACATGCTCCAACTGCCAAATCACTAGCGTCACACATTAGTTCAAAAGGTAAACTCCAATCGGGACTAATCATTATTGGTGCATCAATTAACTTTTCCTTCAATAGTTCAAAAGCGGATAAACATTCATTGGAAAAGTTAAACTCAACATCTTTCATCAATAGTTGGGTCAATGGCTTTGAAATTTTTGAGAAATCTTTTATGAAACGCCTATAGAATCCTACATGTCCTAGAAAGCTTCGGATAGCCTTAACAGAATTAGGCGGTGGCAATTTTGCAATCACCTCCACCTTTGCCGGATCTACTTCTATGCCTTGACATGATACTTTATGGCCTAGAACAATCGATTCATTAACCATAAACTGACATTTTTCCCAATTTAGAATCAAATTAGTATCTTCACATCTTTAAGCACTAGTTCCAAATTATGTAAGCAACTATCAAATGTTTTTCCAAACACGGAAAAATCGTCCATGAAAACCTCCATGAAGTTTTCAATCATGTCATCAAAAATTGCCATCATGCACCTTTGAAAGGTAGCCGGGGCGTTACATAATCCGAAAGGCATTCTACGATAGGCAAAAGTTCCATATGGGCATGTAAAAGTTGTTTTCTCTTGGTCGCTTGGAGCAACCGGGATTTGCATGTATCCGGAATAGCCATCTAAATTACACATATAAGCATGTCCCGACAATCTTTCAAGCATTTGATCGATGAAAGGTAAAGGAAAATGGTCTTTCCGAGTGGCATCATTCAATTTTCGGTAATCAATACACATGCGCCACCCGGTTACCTTTCTTACCGGAATTAGTTCATTTTTTTCATTAGCTTGAATAGTTATACCTCCCTTTTTAGGTACAACTTGTACAGGACTTACCCAACTACTATCCGAGATTGGATAGATGATACCTGCATCAAGGAGTTTTAGAATTTCAGTTTTCACCACTTCCTTC
Organism: Euphorbia lathyris; assembly: GCF_963576675.1. Lineage (NCBI taxonomy): Eukaryota > Viridiplantae > Streptophyta > Magnoliopsida > Malpighiales > Euphorbiaceae > Euphorbia > Euphorbia lathyris. The sequence goes on along the minus strand of NC_088910.1, from coordinate 25,393,613 downwards.
ATGTTTGGGTTTAGGCGTCTTTGAGGTTGGGCCGTCGGTTTAACTTGTTCTTCCATGAAAATTTTGTGTGTGCAAATAGAAGGACTTATTCCTTTGATGTCCGCCAATGTCCATCCGAAAGCTTTCTTGTGATCTTTGAGCACATTAATCAATTTTTCTTCCATTTCACCTGTCAAAGAAGAAGAAATTACAACAGGTAAGTTTGAGTTTTCACTTAAAAATGCATACTTCAAATGAGATGGTAAGGGTTTAAGGTCTAATTCGGGTGGCTCTTCCAATGATGATTTGGGCCTCGGTTTGTCCCCTCGAACGATTTTCTCATACTGGTCACGGATCCACATGCAATCCTCGGGGTCATAAGTCAAGTTGGCAACTTCTCGATCTATCACGACCTCCTCTTGATTTAACCCGAGACCATTTAACATTAATTTTTCCAATGGGTCTTCACACATGTCATTCTGAAAAACATCTTTAACAACTTCGTCTGTTATATCAAGAAAGTTACAATGGTCAATCGGAAGGATAATTTAAAGAATTGAAAACATTAAAAATCACTTCCTCATCTTGTAACCGGAGAATTAATTTCCCTTGTTGCACATCTATAAGTGTTCTCCCGGTTGCTAGAAAAGGACGACCCAAAATTATCGGGACTCGATCATCCTCCTCCATATCAAGAACAATAAAATCAGCCGGAAAGATGAATTTATCCACTTTAACCAACACATCTTCTACAAACCCTTTGGGGTATGCAAGAGAACGGTCGGCTAATTGTAAGGAAACCTTAGTGGGTTTCGGCTCTCCTAAACCCAATTTTCGAAAGATACTTAATGGCATGAGATTTATGCTTGCTCCAAGATCACATAGAGCTCTTTCGAAATACATACCACCGATAGTACACGGGATAGAGAAACTTCCCGGGTCCTTCAATTTGGGTGGTAATTTATTGAGTAGGATAGCTGAACATCCTTCCGTTAATTTCACTGTTTCATTATCCTCCAATTTTCTCTTTTTGGAGAGTATATCTTTTAAAAATTTAGCATACATGGGCATATTTTCCAAGGCTTCCGCGAATGGAATATTTATATGTAATTTCTTGAAAATGTCGAGAAATTTGGAGAATTGCTTTTCTTGTTTCTCTTTGTTTAACCTTTGGGGAAATGGAATTTTTGTTTTGTAAGGTTGAACAAGTGGATCCGTAAAAAGCTTGGGAGGAGATGAAACTTGAGATTGAGAAGTACTTACCTCATTCGTGGTATCTTTTACCTGTTTGCTCGGAGCCGACTGTAACTCTTTGTTGTTTCTCAATGTGATGGCTTTCACATGCTCCCTTGGGTTTGTTTCCGTGTTGCTTGGAAGGGATCCCATAGGACGTTCGGATATGGCTTTTGCTAATTGGCTTATGCTCGTTTCAAGCCCTTTTGTAAACGTCTCTTGATTTCTCTTCCACTCCTCCATACCTGCAAGACGAGATTCCATTTTTGCAAGAATTGTTACAATAGCCGAAGCTTCATCACCATTATTTCTCTTTTCATTAGGATTAAATCCGGGTGGAGGTCTTTGCGGATTTTGCACATTTTGATTATTAGTCCATGAGAAATTAGGGTGATTTCTCCAACCATTATTGTATGTGTTGGAATAAGGATTAGATTGCTTAAAATTTCTCACAAAGTTTGCACTAGCGGTATCCCCAAGAAATGGGTTTGCCGCTTGACAATCCTCACTCTTATGTCCACTTAAACCACATAAATCACACAAATTATTTTGGTTCAAATTAGCCATTAATAGATCCAATTTTTTATTTAACTCATCAATGCCGGATCTTGATGACGAATCAACCAAATATGTTCCCGCTCTTGTTTCTAGGTTTTTCTCCGCTTGCCAATGAGAGCACCTTTCCGCCAATTCTTGGATTAAATCATAAGCCTCCGTTTGGGTCTTCTTAAGGATGTTTCCACCTGCGGCGGAATCAATTGTGGCACAGTTAGCGGAAGATAAACCATTATAGAAAATACTAACCTGTTGCCACTTCTCAAATCCATGATGTGGGCATTTCTTCAATAGTCGACGGAATCGCTCCCACGCATCATATAATGTCTCTCTCTCGGTTTGGCGAAAAGAACTTATCTCGTTTTTGTACATCGCCGTTTTAGATGGAGGGAAGTACTTAGCTAAGAATTTCTTAACTAACTCATCCCATGTCCCAATGGATCCGGCCTCGAGAGAATCCAACCAGTCAGCTGCATCATCCCTTAAAGAAAAAGAAAACAATTTTAGTTTAATAGCTTCTGGTGGTACCCCATTTTGCTTAAGCATAGAACAATGTTTAACAAATTTATTTAAATGGGAGTTTGGATCTTCTCTCGGATCTCCGCCAAATTGACCGGAGTTTTGTATAAGTTGGATCATTGCCGGCTTGATCTCGAAGTTGTTTGCTCCAATGGTAGGTTCCACGATACTTGAATTCATGTCCAAACGGTTTGGAGTGAGTAGATCCATGATGGAACGTTCCTCTTGTGCCATGTTTTCTCTTCGATTAGCCAAGTTCCTGTGGAAAGCACGCTCAATTTCAGGATCGGGCAATAATAAAGGCCAACTTAAACTTCTTGTGTTCATAAAACAACAAAAAAAGGAAAATAAAACGTCTAAATTAATAAAAGCTCGACTAGATTAATATTATAATTCTACTATCCCCGGCAACGGCGCCAAAAACTTGATGCGCGTTTTACGTATACGTGCACGTGAAGGCAAGTGTACTTTAGTCGTGTATCAAGTAATAAAGTGTAAGTAGAGTATCGTTCCCACGAGGATGGTGATTATAGGTATTAATCTTTTTGCTCCCTATCTATTATTTAAACAACCGAAATGTAGAATTTGTTGGACAATCAAGCTAAGACTTTAAGCAAGAAATGAAATGAAAATTACACAAATTACGTGAGGAATTACTTATAATGAAAGAAACTAAGGCTTTTAGCTTCACTTAACCTCTTTGCTTGGTAATAACACTCAACCCCTTTTAAGTTGTTTTATCCTTCTTAAGATGACGATTTTTCTTATTAACTATTAGTTCTCGAGATTGGCTCTAAACTCTTGACTAATTACTTTTCCTTGGTCCGGCTCAAGTAATTAATCAAGAGAAGCATTAAGTTTTCTTAGTTTCAAACCTTCGATTTATTACTTTCCCTTGGTCCGGCTCAAGTAATAAATCTAAGATTTGTAATAAGATTTAATCTATACATTTTTAACCTACTTTACCTTGGTCCGGCTAAAGTGATTACTTAAGATTCGAGAGAAACCGCTCAAGAAATTAGTTCTAAACTTTCGATTAATTACTTTCCCTTGGTCCGGCTCAAGTAATTAATCCAAAGAAGCATTAAGTTTTCTTATTTCCAAACCTTCGATTTATCACTTTCCCTTGGTCCGGCTCAAGTAATAAATCTAAGATTTGTAATAGGATTCATGAAAAACCTTGGAAAACCAATAAGCCACACTAAATGGTCATTAGGTCCAACTTATGAATTTCAATTAATCAATTTTAATCACGGTCAATATAAACGATTAATTAGACTCAAGTAGAGAGTTGGCCCATCTCCTACAAGCATTAAGAATCATAAGTTAGTTCTCAAAAATGATAAAGATAACTTAAATAGGTTAAACGTAATTACCACATAATTAAGGTTAAGATCCACTTTTAGGCTTAGTTAAGAGGGGTTTAGCCCATCATTAGATTAAAACACACTTTAAAAAGATAGATAATAGAGTTCATGTTAATAAAAGAGATTAAAGTTTAGAAGAAACCGTAATGACGATTACCGAACGAACTTCTTCGGTAACTTGAAACTTACTTTTATTAGATAAACTTTTGCACAAATAACACTCTAACAATAATAACAACAACACAAAAAAACTGATTCTTAAGGAGAAGAATCAACAAAATAACATTATAGAGGGAGGAATTTAGCCTAAGCTTGGTGTGTCTTCAAATGGCACCCAAGGCCTCCTTTTATAGTAAAATGGTACACAAAATTCCAAAGACCAAGTCATCCTTATGGCCTCCCACTCCTTATCATCTGAATTTAGCATTTAAGAGAGCATGGGGGAAGATTTTAATAATTTAGGAGTTGAAATGTCAAAGGAATCTTAGGCTTCAACATATTCATCAATTTTGGATAATTTTCTGGGCCTGATGCACTTCGAATTTGGAGATGATTATTATTAGACATTTGTTCATCTTTCTCTTAGCTTTCCAACGCAATTTGAATCGCCTCAATCCGAGTCCGTATGAGGGAGATAAGTTGAAAATACTAAAATGTGTCAAATCTGTCCTAGTGTGAACAATTGGACTTTATTTTACAGCACCTATCCGCGACGAAGTGCACGCTGGGTGTCACTAAAACTCCTTTTTCTGGTCCCTTTTACTCCCCAGTTACCGCCTTAAGCCCCGACTTGGTTATTTGTGCCGAAAACCTTGTGAAAGTGCCTAGAAAACACACAAATTGGCTTAGATACATATAATGAAGAAAATATACAAAAACCATTATTAAAATTTATTAAAATGGTACAAAATAACTAGTAATTAAATACTAAAAAATACAAAATAACTAGATACATATAAATTACGACGATAACACAGCCCTGGTCTCTAAATCGACCGCAGGTAAAATGGCTCTCTCTAGCTACCCTGGTCTCTAAATCGACCGCAGGTGTGTAGTGATGCATATAGATGGGTGAATGTAGCCTAGTCTATGGATGCGTGTAAACACCTATGTGTGTGTGTGCAGGTGATTGTGCGTGTGTTTGAATGTGCATAAGTGTGGCCTATGCGTTTTGCTTTATGCGGATGTATGGACATGTGTGTATGCAAACTATGTATGTGTGGATGAGATGGTCGAATGGATTGCCTTTTCATAGGCTGGAGGATTTCGGTAGCTTTAGATCGAGAAATGATGCTTCAGGCCATCCCCAAGGTGTGCAAGGATGAGGGTGAGGATAAGTTTGAAACCAAGGGTTGTAAGGAAGGGGATTTGGTTTTGATGAACTTGTGTCAAGGGGAGGTATGTAGTGATGCATATAGATGGGTGGATGTAGCCTAATCTATGGATGCGTGTAAACACTTATGTGTGTGTATGCAGGTGACCGTGCGTGTGTTTGAATGTGCATACGTGTGGCCTATGCGTTTCATTTTATATGGATGTATGGACACGTGTGTATGCAAACTATATATTTGTGGATGAGATGGTCGAATGGATTCCCTTTTTCATAGGCTGGAGGATTTCGGTAGCTTCAGATCGAGAAATGATGCTTCAGGCCATCCCCTAGGTGTGCAAGGATGAGGGCGAGGATAAGTTTGAAACCAAGGGTTGTAAGGATGGGGATTTGGTTTTGATGAGCTTGTGTCAAGGGGCTCTCGCCTTTAACCAGAGATTGACGCATTCATTTTTTCCCTAATTTTGCTTGAGCCGCCCTTTTCGGGTTTTCGACTCAACGGGATCTCTCCGATATTTTCTATCTCTCCTTTTGCATGAACCGCCCCTAGGGGTTTTCAATTCATCTTTTCTATATCTCACCGATTTTCTCTATCTCTCCTTTTGCTTGGATCGCCTCTTTTGAGGTTTTCAATCGAACTTTTGTTCATTTTTTTTTATTATTGTAAATGATACCGGATAGCACATGGGGTTCATATCCACGGGCCACTTCTATGCTGAGCATTTGACGATGAGTTCATGCCTGATGCCTTCGTTAATGGAGAAGCTTCCGGGGTGAGATGGACGGTGATCTGATTGCATGGTCGTGCCCCCGATTAAAGTTACCGTCTTGGTGTGGGTTAGAAGTTGATGCGAGCACATGCCCCTGCCAACTTGAGGTGAGATCTCATGTGCGCTCAAGCTAGGGATACTGTCGTTGGGAGTAGTTATGGAGGAGAGATGCTTCGGTCGAAGTTTGACTCTTGAAAGGACCACATAGGAGCGGAGGAACCAGACTTCATGGGGCATGAGAGAGAGGAGTAGTCTCTTTTTTAGTTTTTTTTTTTTAGATTTTGGATCGGTTTATGGGTGTGATTTTAGTTGAGACGGGGTGTCTATTGATGCGGGTGTTTTCATTGCAAATGCAACCGTCTAGCTTAAATAAAGCACTTGGCAAACATAAATTGAATTGTTTACTGCTCAGTTCATTAACCACTGTCACCAAAGTATGCCCTTTCGGGTTTTCACATTTCAGTTATTTTAACGCTCTCCTTTTACCCCCCGGAATTTTCAAATAAGCGCCCCATGAGGTTTTCACTTATTGGGGTGTCCCTTATTGTTGCATAGGCCGTCCTTTGCGGATTTTCAACCTATCGGGATTTTTTTTTTTTTTTAATTCTCATGAGAAAGATTCCTTAGGTTCCTTTAAGATTGACTGTAGTTCTAAACTTCGTCGCCGCTTTTGTCTTCATTCGACTACGCATTTGATCTTTCTTTGCTAAAGTGAGCTTTTCTCGTACATTTGATCACCCATTTGTTGGGCAATGTCAACCGCTCTTGTCACCTTGACGCTCCTTGGCTAGTCACGCCTGCTTAATAATTTTCTTTTACTTCCGATTGGCTTGACTTTGCCCTTGAGCCTTTTCAGCATTGCCTTTTTTTCTCTTCTTTTTTGTTTTTACTTTGAGTCATCATAGATCTAAACCTTTTCGTTGATCCTGGAACGGGGTCCTTTATGGTTGATAGGTTAGTTGCCCCCGTCTTGTTCTGAATGGTGCACTTATATACTTGTGTCCCCTTTGGGGGGAGAAATCTTTGTTGGTGCCTTAGTGCTAGCATGGTTCTGAGGGCTTGTCGATTGCTCCTTCTTCTTTTTTCTCTTTTTGGACTTTGTTGATTGTCGTTCGGTCTTCTTTTTGGGCACAAGCCGGTGTGAACCCTTCGTTTGATGGATCTATGCCCGACTTATCATCGTAGAGCCAAGGAATCGCTTCTCATGATTTGTTTTTTTTTTTAGTTTTCTCTCTTCAGTGGTTAAGTACTAAGCAATAAGTATATTCTAGAGCTTATGTCCGTGCCATGATAGAAGCGGGAATATCTCAATTGAGTGGATATCAAATGTAAGTACGTATGTTTAGGATAAAATTTGCGGAAACGAAATTTCATTGAATTCAAAAGGAGGTTAATAATATCTTGTGGAATAAAAGATAAGGATAAAAACTACAAGTGCAATCCTCTCTCTCATGCTACTTCAGGAAGCTTCGGGTTCTTCCACTTCATAAGTGTCCTCAATCTCGAGAACTTCTTCTTTAGCTTATCCTGATCCGTTGTAGACTTCACCGTTTAAGGAACCAGTCGAAGGCTTCATCTGCTGAGAAGGGTCTGGATCACTTATCTTTCCAGTTTCGATGAGATCTTGGATTTCATGCTTCAACCTCATGCAAGTACTTGTTTCGTGACCATATTTCTAGTGGAAGTGGCAGTAGCCCCTGCGTTTGGCTAACTCAGTGGTTTGACCTCCCGTGGCTGGTAGAGGATAAAGTATGTCATGCATTCGTAGACCCTCCAACACTTCACATAAGGGTTGAGTGAAAGTGGAGAACTCCCTTCCCTCCCCTCTATACTGAGCGGGTGATGGAGGGCAAACAACCCTGGCAATCTCATGTCCCTGATGGTGTGGAGCTTGTTGTATTCGTGAAACATGGTGTGGGGCTACCCTTAGTGGAGTGAATGTTTGTGGGGTAGATTGTGATGCGAACTGGAACATAGGTTTCTCTACAGCAGCTTTCGGGATTTCCGCAACCAGTGACTCACTCAGGACCTCCCAGACCAACCTTTTCAGCTCTATCTTGAATTCATCTGAAGCAAGGATATCGGGAAGAACTCGTTCGATTTCTGCTTGGAGATAGAAATCTCCTATCATCTCCTGGGAACTTTCAACTCCATCATTCTTAGTAGCCTCCGGATCATTAAGAGTACGTTTGAACTTGTCAGAAAAGATGTATTTGGCTAAAGCCCCTTGCACACGGCTCTCAAGATTGTGGTTTGAATTGCTGGACTGGGCCATGAGTTGGATTTCTAATAAGGAAAGAGAAAGGATCGGTGAGTGGAGCTTTTTAGGCATTATGAATTTTGATGATGCGATGCACGTGTGATGCGACTGCCAGAGCTATCTACTTGTGTCTCCTATCGATGGACGTATGATTTATGCATGATTCGTGGTGTGCACTTTATCTCTTACAACATAAACACGATTTGACTAGAGCTAAACCCTTTTTTTTTACCAGAGCCGTCAGTAGCACTTCGGTCGTCTGTGCTAACTTACCTGTTTGGAAGTGCGGATGCCTGAAACCATTTCAACTATTATGCACACATTAGTACGAACCCTACGAGTTTATTTGGCAATGCTTTAAAAGATGTACAATGTTAAATGACACTCGACCCGACTGACACTCGTGAGATTGAGACGACCCTTATGATAAGTAAAATTCCCTAGGACACTAAGGAGATGAGAGTGTACCCCGACGGTATCCGTGACGTGTAGATACATTGGAGGGGTAGCGACATGAGTGGGGGGAATGACATACTTGGTACATCGACACGACTCACGATTTAAAAAAAACAACATAAGCGACTATGCATGAGGTGTATGTGAGGGATTGTCATCACCGGTTGTAATGACGTACTTCGAACATACATGGCGTTACCGGGCTGAGGTGACGCTCATGGTACACCCGAGACTTAAACGGACCATGATGAGGACGTGCGGGGCATGTGTCCATAGTTCACTTTGTATTGATACCGATAACAGGGAACCGCCTTTCTAGGAAACACAAGCTTCCTGAAACATGTTGACATAGAGGGCGTGTTCTAAACTAGAAGCGAGCGGGATGTGACCACCACCCCTGGGATGTGGGTCAATGGTTAGTAGATGTACCAACGGAACCTGGGTGTGCTACGTAGAAAGTGGTAACGCACGGGGTGCGCCCTAAACAGGTTAAGGCATAAGGGAGACGCGAGTGACATATGTGATGTGCACTAATTGTCAGCTTCTCTTGGAAAGCAACTATTACACTGAGGGGTATTATTTAACGGGACAATGGACGCGGCATACCTGATACTCGAGGTCCGAATAGGATACATACGTCAACATGCGAGGTATGTGCCAGTTATTAATTCCTACTCGGCTTACTAATATCACAGCAGAGTGATTTGAAACCCGGTGCTTTTAGGAAATACGATGACGTATATGGTATGCCTTAGAGGTAGCCAAAAAGCATGATGGGAGTCACATTTGATGTGCCCCCAAAACTCACGAATGATGTGATGGCTTGATTTTGGAAATCAGACATGCTAGGTACGAGACACGAATGGGGTACACATACGACACACGTATTATCTGACCAACTTTGGGCATAGATAACTCAAGAGGTACCTTCTAACAACATTGGAGGTGTCAGCTAAACACCATACCGACATGTAGGGTGCAGTCTAAGGATTAACTCGAGCTAGAGACACAAATACCTCGATGGATTTGCGGACATCGGTGCGTCTGGTAGAATGAGAGGTGTCCTAATCCGATCGAGGTATCAACGAGACTGAAACGACGACTTACCTGGGATGTGTCAAAGGTCAATTTGTTTCATAGCGCAAACCCGACGACGATATCTTTTATGAGAATCCCTAAAGATCTTACATGGATATTTACGACGTATTTGGTCCATCCCCGATATTCGAGATACCAACAATGACACACAGGGTAGACGTCGATAGATCGACTGGAACCTAGCATTATGAACAACTCGAGGAGCAACAAGGGCGCAAACCAAGACCTTCGAGATAAGTGCCAAATGTTGGACTTAGCCGCTCAGTGTGTCAAGGTGTGAGCGGGACGCTCGAGATGGCCCATAGGGTACGTGCCTAATGGTGTGACTTGGACTCGACGACATGAATCACTCTATATAACAGGTACGTGCCAAAAGTTCGACTCGAACTTGACGATACAAATGACTCGACATTGGAGATGTAAGCGAGATGCACACGATAACGTATATGATACTTGCCCCAGGTTTGACTTGAACTCGATGACATGAGTGACTCGACATTTGACATGCGAATATGACATACCCAACAGCGTATGGGGTATGTGCCAAAAGCTTAACCCCGACTGGATGGTATAAATGACTCGGCCTTTAATATGTAAGCAATGTGTGAGGGATGACGTACGGGACGTGCGTCAAAAGGTTGGTCTGGAACTCGATAGCCTAATGACATATTTGCGGACTACAAATATTGCCTACGATAAGGTGACACGCGGGGTATGTTTTGAGAAGGCTCAATGTACAACTGAAGCGCAAGCGGTGACATGCGGGGTATGCACCGAAAGCTGATACCTGCTCGAAACACTAGCATCACATGTTTGGAATACTGACGTGTTACGATATATGGTGACACACCTGGTATGTCTCATATCGATTTGGTCGTTTTGAAGATATGATGGGGTGTCTCAAGAAGGCCAAGGATGCGCGGGTTACCTTAGTACATTGACGTGTCGATATCCAAGGTACGACCGAGAGTACCAATGGGGCACGAGGATGACCTACTAGTTAAGAGGTTAGTACAATGACGCACAGATTTATTAGATGTAACGAGGCGACCTATAAGACACCAATTAAAGTGCGGATATGACGCGATGACTTTATATGGAATGCACGTCAGAGGGTCAATGCGAACCTAGGGTCCAGACAGTGGGACGATGTAAATATGAGGGGGCACCATGATGACCCATGTGGCACACCTAAAGGTACAAATGGGAGGTGTGGACAACACACGAGTTAAGGGTTCGTTTCGAAGCTCAGGGTATTTCCCACAACTCTAAAATACGGAGGTGCTATGTATGGACCACATCCCCAGATGCAAATGACGACAGGTAAGCGAGATTCGTGTGAAATAGTCGACTCGACCCTAAGGTACCGAACATACAACAACGTAACTTTAGAGTATAGGTGCACGGCGTGCCGACATAGATGGCATGTCTTAGCGTACGAAGGTCATGATGACAACTTACAAGATGAGAGGCACAAATAATATAACGACGTAATTTGGAATCACCTTGGCATTGTGTATAGCGTGGCGACATACGTGGGTATGTCTTGAGATACGAAAGGGAGGTGACAACGACCCGTGAGATTATGGTTCTATTTGAGTTCAATGTATTGGTCACAATCTTGAGATGTGTTGGCTAAGGCGTAGCAGCATACATGGTATGTCTTGAGGCGTAAGTAGGACGTGTATGAGACATGTGACGAATGGTTAATTCGAGTCTCGGGGGAACCGATGCCGTGACAATGTTTCTTTTTTTTTGAACTATTGATATGTTGTCAGCGACGTGGCGACACACATAGTGTGTCTCGAGTCGACCATGCGGAAAGTGAACGGAATCTGCCCCACGATGCGAATGTTATGACAACGAGGTATGACCATTGAGTAGTTTGGATTAGACAAGGATACATATCTAACAAACAGTATACTTAACCATGATAGAGGGACGCGGGGTACATTGCGACACATGGGATATATCTCTGGATGACTTAAACATGATGGTAAAGACATATGTGATATGTCACGATGTATGAGGTATACCCCTTAACGGTATGAATAGGACAACAAAGGTATGTGCGGCGAAGATGTAGGGAATACCTCAGGGCCTAGAGGTACTCCTCCGGATTAACGTATGAGAAACATCATAATACGCGGGGTAGACCTCCTGACGGGTATACGAGACATGGTAAAGACATACGAGATACATCGTGATATATGGGGTATGTCTTCTGTCAGGCACCTAGCAAGGCGAGAACTCAAATCATGATATAAGGGGTATGGCTCTAGACTAGCGTATCTGATATGGAAGACGCATATGCGACCTATCGCGATGTACGACCTTGACAATACCTGGACGTACGCGATGCACGGCGGCACATCGAGTACACGACTGGACTGGTCTATAGCTGACGTGATGGAGACGCATGGGACACTTCACGATATGGAAGATGGGATGAGGTAAGGACGTATGGGATACGTCACGGCCCAAATGGTATGCCTTTCGTCTAATGTATATAATATGGTGAACAAGCACCTGGTATGCCATGACATACGGGGCATGCAACTCATGCCCCTCGCTTGGCGCAAGGAATGAGGCGAAGATGTACAGGATGCGTTATGACACACATAGTACACCTTCTGACCGGTGTGTAATGACATGGTAGAGACACAAGGAATGAGTCATAATATACGAGGCACAACAGGGCATATGGGATACGTCACGATATAACAGGTACGCCTCTTGATCGGTGTCTGAATGATTAATGGAAGATGCATGGGGTGCGTTACGTCTCATGGAGTATGACAAAGTAAAGATGCAAGGAATACATCACCATATGACCGGTGGGACTCATGACGGGTGGACACGTGATGACACGACGCATCAAGGATATAGCGGATACGTCACTAGAGAACGGTATGCCTCTTGACAGGGTAATGACATATTGGAGGTGCTGCAACATACAGGGTATGCCAAAACAAAGGCGTAGGGGATACGCCATGACATAAGGGTTGTACCTTTTGACTAGTGCCTATGATACTAGGGAAATTACGAGGTACGCTACCATACGTACAGTATGCTAAGGCGAAGACGCATAGGATAGGTCACGACATAATGGACATGCCTCCTCGCTAGCATATAGACAACACTGTGAAGACGCACGAGATGTGCCAAGGACGCATAGGATGCGTCCCAACACACAGGCACGATAAGGCAAAGACGTATGGGATACGTCACGACATAACTGGCATGCCTCCCGATGAACACGCGACGTTGGGGTCGACTCTTTCTCACATTCCTAACAAACACGTCCTAAGTCTACAAAACCTAGAATGGCTGCACACAGTTCGGTTAGCATGTGACACTCTATATGGTATGACTGCAATGATTTGTTAAGCATAGGATGCATTATGACTTAAATCTGACTCGACTGATGTACAAACAGATAGAAATCCATACGAACAAACTAGTTAGCGAAAATCGTACATAACGCGTAATTAGATTGCAATAAGAAAACGTTAGATAACAATCACAATCATCATATCATCTCTCTTCCATCCTTATTCCTCCACACACTCGTTGGTCCAAGTCTCTTTCCTAGGATTTTGGTATGGGCTCACATCGTGGTCCAGAGGACGCATGATGCCGTCGATTATTGCGGAAAAATAAATCATTCACTAAACAATACAATTCGTTTTAACGCATCAGCATTCAGTGACTAAGATATCGACCAAATCGGATTGTCCTTTTGAATAACTCATCTTTTGTTATTTCGCGAGACGCATTAGTTCGGGTTTTGACTCCCTTTGAGCGCATCTCAGATTTTAGACGTGGTACAAGTTATTCTTTCAGTTCAATCGTTCGTTATTGACAATGACTCGTTCCCTTTTATTCGCGTGGGTTCGTGTCTCGATTTTTGGATTACGACAGGAACTTTTGGATCTATCAAGAGATGCAACCACGTGTTCGTTTAGTGATGAAATCACTTTTTGGATTTTATTTTAGGGAACAGACTCATTGCGTAACGTGTTTGTTTTTAGCGTCAATAATCCGTTTGCTCGTTTTGGCTACGTGAAAAGACGACGAGTCTTATTCGAGCGTACGGTAATCTTTCGGCTAGCAACAATTTTCTTCCAATTCACGAGATATATCATCCTAGCGTGGTTATAGAAAACCAACGTTTCGTTGAATCGCATGCTCATTCGAAGCAGGGATATTGCCGTTCTTTTTCATTTAGGCACGAGTTAAGCAAACACGCATGTCGGGCCATATTTCTTGTGTTTTTGGTAATGGTCGAAAAGATCGAGCCATTAGTTAAACCCACAGTCTTGTCCATATGGTGCATTAATGCGGTTTAGCTTAATTCGGCCTCGTGATTTTTAAGCGGTATATATACCAGTTCGAGGCACGTATTTAACGACATTGGTTTATTTTCTTTAACTACTATCGGGATTGACATATATCGTAGATACGGAATGTTTTTGGTCGTTTGTTTATTTTTGCTTTTCTTTCATTTAGTCACTTTTGCGGATACGTCCATTTCTCCTTAGAACAACGCAAGGTGTAACGTAAGAGTTTGTCTTTTATTCGGAAGGGACGGGCCACATTCATGAAACTCCTTACGTTACAATGGGGTCGTTCAAAACAGAAATATTCTTCGTTTTCGTTTTGTCATAATCTCGTTTTAACCAACCTATTTAAAGAATGTGAATAACGGCTACTGTTAATATAGTCTTTTGAATCGAGCTATAACCATCCTTAATATCAAACCGATTTGAACTAATACATGCTTACGTCACAACGTATTTCCTGAACATGTGCCTTCTTCGGGACACGGAAAGGGACCAGGCGGGTCGCACAAGTTCATTCATACGAGAGGACTAAGTCGTCTTTAGTTCGAATCGTTTCGATGTTTTGGAGTAGTTTGTATATCGGTTTAAGAGTATATATTAACGTATCGTTTCATTTTCTTTACATATCTTAGGATTAGACACGTATCATGGCAATTTGAAAACACGAACTGATTCATTCATCACATCAAAAATAGTAACGGGTAATCCTACGGCAACTTCTAAGGCTACTATATGCTGACACGGCTGATCGCGGGACCTCATAGGACCGCACAAATTCGCCCCTAATGAATGGATGGGGACCCTTTGGCGCCTTACTGTAAGGGGGAACTTACACTAGCCTCTTTCGAGCGACGAAAGGACTCTCGCTAGAGGTTTCGCGGAAATTACCCAAAAGGTTTGCAATAATGCGTATGAATGCATACGAAAAGAAATAATACGATCTGTCCCCGTTAAGGGCTTAATACACGCCTTCCGGAATCAAATTTCTCGCTTCCCCAGCAGAGTCGCCACTTGTAGGTGCCGCGGCCTCGTCCGGGCGGACCGGGGGGTGGACACCGTTGACGACAGATGCTGTGATTGGCGCCGAAAGCAACCAATCGCGGAATCAAGCTGCTCGGCAGGACCGGAGCCTGGAGTATGGAAGAGTCGCCACCCACGAATGGGAAAATGAACACCGGTCCCTTGCGGAAGACCGGTGAGGGTTCGGGAAACTTAGGTACGAGCCGAGAAGGCTAGCTCCTTTCCGGAGAAAGGCTACTAGGCACCCCGACATCGCCCGTTTATGAACCACCGGCCTCCTACTTAGCGTGTTAGACGATAACGGACTAATCGCATATTTCTTTAAGTTTAAAATTCATTTGAAACCTTTTCTTTCTCGCTTTGAAAACCATTTTGAGCATGTTATTTGAAAGCCATTTTAGTAAAGAATCACCCATTTTGCATAAATTTAAAGCATATAGGAGAGAGAGAGGGAGAAGAAAGAATTAATTTATTCACAGTGTGATTTATGATTCAAACTATACACTAACTCTAAGCTAATCTCATTCCCCAAAAACGAGTTCATTTACATAGTTCGTACCTTAATAGCTGTAGACACCGAGTCGGAGGACCTGTGACGAAAACCTGGAAACAAGACGGTTGAAGCGATTGATTCTGAAAGTTTCAAAAAAAAAAAGAAAAAATAATAAATAAATAAAATAAATAAGTTACGGTCGGTCGCAGTTGTCGATCGGACGGCCCGCGAATGCTTAACGATACGGTGCGAGTGCTTAGCGGCGGCCGACGGGCGTTCGACGACAGTCGGACGCCCGCTCGACGACGCAAGGCGCGCGCTCGACGTCTGTCGGACGCACGCATCCAACCATGAATGGTACGTGCTCGGTGTCCGAGCAAGACACGAGCTTGGCGGCACGGGACGTGCGCTCGTCAGCCACGAGGCGGGTGCGCTCGGCAGCGTGGAACACGCGTTCGGCGGTCACGACGCGTGAACGCCCGACGATGTGGAGCGCGAGCTCGGCGGCCGCGGGGCGTGCACGCCCGACGACGTGGGACGCGCCCCGGCGGCCGTTGAGCGAGTGCCCGACCGCGTCGGGCGGAAGCCCAATGGTAGGCGGGCGCGAGCGCCCAACCGCGTCGGGCGGACGCCCAACGGCAGTTGGGCGCGTGCGCCCAACCTCGCGTTGGGCGCTCGCCCAACGCTGTTGGGCGGTAGCCCAACGTAGTGTTGGGCGGCCGCCCAACAAGCCTTGGGCGGCCGCCCAACAGCTTTGGGCGACGCCCGATTTTGCTCGGGCGTCGCCCAAAGCTTTCGGGACCCGTTTCCCTATAAAAGGGGCACGGATCCCAATGAAGGAGGAGGGACTTTTCTTTGGAAACTTTCTCACTCTAAACATTTTTAGAGAGAGAAAGTGAAATTTTTTTGAGAAAAAATATTTTTTTTTCTCAAAAATTCCATAGTTCCTAAAGTTAAATTTTTAGTAAAAAATATAAAAAACGGGAGATCGCAACTCGTGGAATCAATCGGCTTCGACTATCAGATACCGAATTTAAGGTATTATCCGAGGACTAGACTTTTTTATTTTATTTTATTTATCTTCTCCTTCTATTTATTTTTATGCTATAGTTTTTATTTATTTAGTTATTCATTTATTTTGTCACGTTTTATTTAATTAGCGTATTTATTTAATTTTCGTTTCGTGTTGAATAAAATTCGGTTTTGTTTTAAAATAAAAAACCTCGATTTGATGTCCCAATACGAACCATGATCCGATAAAAAGGTAGTTCGGGTATCGAAAAACGTTGAGATTATAAGTTTTTTAATCTAAAAGAAATTTCCAAATAATGTTTTAAAATAAAAAAACATCGTTTTAGGAACTTCTGTTATTGACTATGATCCATTTTTGGTAGTTCGAAAATCCAAAGCGGTTGAATAGATTTAATTTAAAGCTTTTGAATAAATCTGAAAATAATTGGAGTGCTGTTGTAATTTGCAATTTCTGTCACTAATTGCTGTTTACCGACGGATTTTCCGTCGGTAAATCTGCCAAAACGTAAAAAATACCATTTCAGTCCCTTTTTCTTAACTTTTAAGCTTTTAACCCTTATATATATAGATATAATTATGTAATATATGTTTTTCCAACTATTTTAGATATTTAGTCCATATAATCATTTAGGATGTTTGCGTATCATTTTGTATTCAATTTTAAATATAAGTATATGTATATATATATTCTTTTTATTCATTTGAGTTATATTAGATTTTATTTTGAAGGTTATTTACTTGGGTATTTTGGAAAAATTAATAGATATTGGTATATGTTATTTTTGATATTTAAAACTATAATAGTTATGTATATATGTAGTTTTGGGACATTTGGGTTATTTTATTAAATGAAATTATTTTGGATAAATGTTATTTTCTTATTTATGAAGTTTATTTACTATTTTCACCTCTTTTAAAGTATAAATATATTGTACCTAGTATTTTCATATATGTATAGTTTCCTTTTTATTAACTCTTATTTTCATATCCTCTTTTGATTTGGATGTATATATATATGCTTAAAATATTTTCTTTATTCTTTTGGGCCATTTATGGGTTCATGTTTCAAATGGGCTTTATTTGAGTGTGAATCTTGGTTTAAGTGGGTTTATTATTGTAATTATAATAGGTGAAAAGTCCATTAAATAAAAGAGGAAAATAAATCACAAAAAGAGAGTTTTTCAACTTAATCATTTAAACTAATGAATTTTTAGAGGTTCCTAATGTAAATAAATGGAGTTACTTTAGTTAATATTTCAAAATTGGTTCCAAAACATCACGTTTTAAAACCTTAATCCGTTCCAAAGGCGGATTAAGCGAACATTGTAATTAAAATCGTTTTCTTTGTGAATAATAGAGTTTTTGAATCATTTTCTTAAAGGGTTTGTACAAAATTAAATTGACTTGTATGTTTAATCATGTTTTCCTATTAAAAGGTTTTTATCCTAACGTTTTCAAACACTCGAGTCATTCCAACGGCGATTCGGGTGAACTTCATCAAACGGGGTTTTAAAACGCACCTAAATCGTTCCAATGGCGATTAAGGTGCGAACCATGTAAATAGACTCGTTTTGGGAAAATAAGTTGGTATAGAGTAAACACACAACCTAACATTTAAATAAAGTCGTAAACCACTTCTTTCTTCCCCCTTCTCTGTGTATGTATAATATAAATGGGTGATTCTTTACTAATGTGGCTTTTCAATAATATATGCTCAAAACGGTTTCTAAAAAGAGAAAGAAAAGGTTTCAAATGAATTTTAAACTTAAAGAAGTATACGATTAGTCCGTTATCGCCTAACATGCTGAGTAGGAGGCCGGTGGTTCATAACTGGAGGATGTCGGGGTGCCTAGTAGCCTTTCTCCGAAAAGGAGCTAGCCTTCTCGGCTCGTACCTAAGTTTCCCGAACCCACACCGGTCTCCCGTAAGGGATCGGTGTTCATTTTTCCATTCGTGGATGGCGACTCTTTCATATCTCCGAGCTCCGGTCCTGCCGAGCAGCTTGATTCCACGATTGGTTGCTTTCGGCGCCAATCACCGCTTACGTCGCCATGAGGTTGTCCACCCCCCGGTCCGCCCGGGAGATTAGGACGCGGCACCTCGTCTAACAAGTGGCGACTCTGCTGGGGAAGCGAGAAATTTGATTCCGGAAGGCGTGTATTAAGCCTTAACGGGGACGGATCGTTTTACTTCTTTTCGTATGCATTCATGTGCATTATTGCAAACCCTTTGGGTAATTTCCGCGAAACCTCTAGCGAGAGTCCATTCGTCGCTCAAAAGAGGCTAGTGTAAGTTCCCCCTTACAGTAAGGCGCCAAAGGGTCCTCATCCATTCGTTAGGGGCGAATTTGTGCGGTCCTGTGAGGTCCCGCGGCCAGCCGTGTCAGCATATAGTAGCCTTAGAAGTTTCCATAGGATCACCCGTTACTATTTTTGATGTGATAAATGAATCAATTCGTGTTTTCAAACCGCCACGATACGTGTCTAATCCTAAAGTAGGTAAAGAAAATGAGACGATGTGTTAATATATACTCGTGAATCGACATACTAATTACCCTAAAACATCGAACAATTTGAACTAAAGACGACTTAGTCATCTCATATGAATGAACATGTGCGACCCGCCTTGTCCCTTTCGGTGTCCCGACAAAGGCACATGTTCAGGGAATGTGTTATGACGTAAGCACGTATTAGTATGAATCGGTTCGGTGTTAAGGATAGTTACATCTCGATACAAAAGACTATATTACCAGTAGCCGTTATTCACATTCTTTAAATAAGTTGGGATAAAACGAGATCATGATGAAACGAAAACGAAGAATATTTCTGTCTTGAATGACCCTGTCGTAACGTGAAAAGTTTCGCACAAGTAGCCCGTCCCTTCCGAATAAAAGATGAGCTTTTACGTTATGCCTCGTGTCGTTCTTAAGAGAAATGGACGTATCCGCAGAAGTGACTAAGAAAAGAAAAGCGAAAAAATAAACGACCAAAATCATTCCGAATCTACGACATATGTCAATCCCGAGAGTAGTTAAAGAAAATAAACCAATGCCGTTAAATACGTGCCTCGAACGAGTGTATACCCCGTTTAAAATCTCGAAGCCGAATTAAGCCAAACCATATAATTGCACCATATGGACGAGACTGCGGGTTTTGACTAACGACTCAATCATTTCGACCGTTACCAAAACTGCAAGAAATATGGCCCGATATACGCGTTTGCTCGATTCGCGCCTAAAAGAAAGAAAACGGTGAAATCCTTGTCTCGAACAAACACGCAATTCAACGAAATGTTCATTTTCTATAGCCACGCTAAGGTGATATATTCCGTAGATTGGAAAAAGATTTGTTGCTAGCCGAAAGAATACCGTGTGCTCAAACAAGACTCGTCGTCTTTTCACATAATAAAATGAGCAAACGGATCCTCGACGCTAAAAACAAACACGTTACGCGATGAGTCTGTTCCCTAAATTCAAAAGTGATTCCATCACTAAATAAACGCATGGTTACGTCTCTCGATAGATCCAAAAAAAGATCTCGTTGTAATCCAAAAATCGAGACACGAATCCACGTGAATAAAAAGGGAACGAGTCATTTGCAATAACAAACGATTGGTGTCGCACCCTAGCTTCCGGTTTTTACGCAGGTCGGGATGCGTGGCCGGCTCGATCCGCCTTTCTCGCGTTTTAAGGTTTCGAGTCGCCACCAATCATCACTTGGAAATACGTGTATGCGGGCGTGATTGGTCGCCCTATCTGTTTGGATTGACTTTGTATGGTTTGGTTTTGATAAGGATGGTCGTCGGAGAGATCAGAGGTTCGTTTTTCCGGTTACGTGTAGGGAAGAGATGTGATCTCACCCTACCCCGCCCGACGTATCGGTACTATTGTGATATTATGTGTTTGCTATTCGTTTTGCTTTGAATTGTCAGTATAAACCAGGCACTTGCGGATTTTGGGGTTATCGCACTTAGTATTGTATTCTAATGACGTTTTCGCATCGATTAGAATTAGTATGATTATGAATTCGAACGACGTTTTCACATCGATCCAAATTAAGTTAGTTGAGAGTTCGGATGACGTTTTCACATCAATCCGAATTAATTTAGTTATGAATTCGGATGACGTTTTCACATCTATCCGAATTCATTTAGTTTACAAATTCGAATGACGTTTTCACATCAATCCGAATTAATTTGGTTTATGAATTCGAATGGTTATTTTTTATCGATTCGAAGTAACATTTCGAATTGATTTATTTTTAACATACATCATATACATGATGCATTAAGTATATGGGTTAAATTGATAAGATGAATTAGATGTTTGTTATAATGCAAAGGATATAAATTAACTTTGATTTATTAGGGGGGGTCATATTAAAATTTAAACGAACTCGAAGAGTATAATTGTAGTTTAGGAGGGACTTGGTTGAACTTATCTTTAGATAATTTAGGTCTAATTAGAGATAATAGGGGGACCTAATCGAATAAGCAGGGTTAGATTTGTGAATTAATTAAAAATGGTGAGTGAATTTCAGATTTTTTTCATAAGCGGGAATAAAATAAGTTTAACACGAAAAAATAAAGCCGATTGGTATCGTCGTAATATAATAGGCTATAACGGACATTTCACGCTTATTTAAATAGTCTATACTCTGAACCGCAACGGCTCGCAATTAATTTTGAAACGAGCATATTTAATTGATCACTCCTAATTTATCCGTTAAATTATTGCAAAGATAACGACCAAGCTAAATTAATCAACCCGCGGTGTTCATACTCGAAATAACACGGTTATCATCGATATAGACTCAATTGAGCCAATTGGGCCTTTACTAAAGCCTCCCAATTTCTGACCCGTAACCATGAGGCCTAAAGCCCATAACCTAATTAACTAAACATATCCCCCCTTTTTCTTCTCAAGGCACTTCACTCCCTTCTCTTCCCTTTACGATTTCTTCCCTTTTTACTAAAAAAAAAAGCTCCCTCATCTCCCATGGCCGATCCTCTCTCCTCGGCGCGAAATCCGGCCGCCTCACTCGCCGCTCACGCCCTCTTTCACTCTCTCTCGGGTTCCCCTAACTATCTCTTGTGATTTCCGCCTATTTTCAGACCCTTTGGGTCTCGTCGGACGAAGTCTGGGAATGGCGAGGATTCTAGCCTCCGATGAGGAACTCCGAGTTCCTGAGGAGGTTTAGTCGGTATGCGACCTACATGCAAAGGTGAGTCTTGAGGTTTGTGGTTTTTTTTTGCTCTCTCCCTCTCTCGTTTCCGGCCCTGTTTTCCTTCGGGTTTGTTACGGGTTCTGGGAATTTTTCTGTTTTCGGTTGAGATAAATGCTTGTTGTGTTGGTTTTATTGGAAATGAATTGTTTTGCTGGGATTGTTTGCTAAATGTTTGCTCTGATTGGTATTCTTGGTTCCTTAAGCCTCTAGGGTTCGATTGCGGGGTAAATGTTTGCTATGTAACTATGTTTGTTCGGGTTTAGGACGGCTATGGCTTCGTTCACTGTATTGGTTTGATGTTTGGCTGTATGGGTTCAGTTTCGTGATTTCCTCCCCCCATTCTAGTCCCTGTTCTACTTGCCTAGGTTTGATTTCTATGTTGAAGATGGCCCTTTGAGACTCTTAAAAGGGTTTCCTAAATGCAACCAGGGCCTCTATAGGTCCTGGAGGGTATTTGATGTTCATTCTTTACATTGAAATGCAGTCTCAAAGTTGCATAATGAAAGTTTATGATGTCTGATGCTTTATTCTATGCTAAAAAATGAGAATGAAAATATGTGATAGATTGATGTTGAAGAAGAAAGAAAAAGAGATGCTTGAATAACCTTGATTTAATTTCTGGATTGTTACAGTTGTTTGGGAGAAAAACCCTTCTCCTTTGAGGAAGCTTTGAGAAAGCTTCGTCCCTTTTTTCTGAATTACAGTCTATTACAGTGTAAATAGCTCTTCTCCCTTTACATTGAGATTACAGATATTTTCCTCCCCCTCATTACTCCCCTTACATTGTGTTTTTGGCTCTCAATTCCCTCCTCCTTTACAGTGATGAAACTCTCCTATTTATAGTAAAATTTTACTGTGAATTATTGAGTTTCATCATTTTTCCCTATTTACTACTGTACCCTTGAGGGTTGTTTTGTCAATCTGCTTGCCGATTTTCACTTCTCGATGTCTGTTGAATGATACCATCCCTGCTGTATTGAATTATTGATTTTTTTGGGCAAAAATGCCATTTGGTCCCTGTAATTGTGATTTTTTTTGCAGACTGCCGCTGTTGGACTGAATTCTGACCTGAATTTGACGCGGACCCGGATTGAATTTGAATTATTTTTTACTCGAGTGGACTCTGTTGGACTCGTACGGACAAAATCCCGAGCTTTGGAATTTGTTAGGCTTGAACTGACAATTACCCGTGCTTTGGAATCGGGCTTGAACTTACAATTACCCGTGCTTTGGATTTTGTTGGACTCGTACGAATAATTCTTATCTTGCTTTTCGGGGATAGCGGGAATTTTTGAGTATCTCAGACATTGGTGAGCGGGGTCTTTAGATCCGTCAAAATTACTGTAAAAAACAAAAATAATAAGAGAAATAATGCAATATTTATTTATTACCAAAAATTTCATTTTAAGCGTTCAATTGTCGTTAATTTATTGACTTCTCAATTTTCTAATCCATTTGTCATAATTCGTTATTTAGAAATCAACTATATTCTAAACGTTTAATTATAATATAAATCGTAACCAAAGTCAATATTAACTTTAACTTTAATATACGATGTTACATTATAATTCGCAATTCAGACTATAGACGTTTCTAAATATAGTCTATGACAAATAAATACGCATTGAAATGTTAATTCGATTGATTGACATCTGAACTTTAATTAATAAATTATAACTCGAATTCAAGCAAATTTAATTTTATTCAAAATACGAGGAATATATCTCGAATAAAATTCATAATAGATCAAAATTATACCTTAATTCTATTAAGTCGCATTTTGAATATAATTCGATATTTTTACCGATTTATACCGAAATATGACAAATTAGCCTTAATATCACAATTTTTTCCCAAATAAATTATTTTCGAGATAATACCATATATTCTGGATAATTCATGAATTGTTCAAATTTTGAGTGAAATTTATTAAAACTTAAAAATTGGTCCGGACAAAAATGGGTATCTACAATTGGAATAGAAGAATAACTCGTACCACGTTTAAAAACTAAGATGCGCTCAAAGGGAGTCAAAACCCGAATTAATGCGTCTCGTGAAAGGACAAAAGACGAGTTATTCTGAAAGGACAATCCGACTTGGTCGATTTCTTAGTCACTGAACGTGGATACGTCAAAAACGAACTGTATTGTCTGATGGGTGATTTACTTTTCCGCAATAATCGACGGCGTCACGCGTCCCCTGGACCGCAATGTGAGCCAAAAAACCAAAATCCTAGGAAAGAGACCTGGACCGACGAGTGTGTGGAGGAATAAGGGTGGAAGAGAGATGTTGTGATACGTGTAAATAGAACTAACGTTTGTTCTTCTTATCTTATAATCGTAAATAAATAAACGCACACACCACGAATCATGCATATAAAATCATGCATACATACTAATGGATACCGTTCGCGCAGACGTCATCATTAAGCGGTTGTGGTTTCGCGAGAGTAACCGGCTTGTCAGACAGTTTGATCAGCTACGAGTAGACAATTTCGAATCAGTAGTTGTGGCTTCTGAATCATCTTCATCCGGGTATACTCAGCCTTCCGTCAATATGTCTGCGACCGACGAGAAAGTGGCTGAATTGGAAAATTCTGTGAACAATATCAATGGTCAGCTGGCCGCGATCTTGGCCCAGCTGGCTGAGCTAGCACTGAAGGACAACAAGAGTGGTAGTAAGCGTGCTGTGAATGAGGTGAACGATGGCCCTCGCTTTGGGAATGAGGAGGATTATCAGGATTATATCCAAAAACAGCTGGAAAAAGAGAAAGCTAAGGAAGAGGAGTGGAAGCAACACATCACGCAGGAAGTGCAGGACTTGCGCGGAGGAAGTTCCGGAAGTCAGGACTTTTATAACTTGAAGAATTGTTTGTCGGCAACAGCTTTGCCTCTGAAATTTCGTCTCCCTGACATGAAAAAGTTCGATGGAACTGGAGATCCCACCGCTCACATGAATCAGTATGTTGCTGTCATGAAGCACACGATCCTGACTGAGGATCAGGTCCTAGGGCTGTTTAACACCTACCTAGAGGGGCCGGCCCTCACATGGTTTCATGCATTGCCGATGGTAATAAAGAGGGATTGGAAGGAATTAGCGAAGTCATTCATCGCTCGGTATAGCTTTAACACCATGCTGGAGGTCACTTTGAAAGAGTTAGAGAGCACTAAGCAACAGGCTGGGGAATCCTTTTCCGATTTTGTGAAAAGATGGAGGGCCAAGGCCGCGGTTATGAAACAAAAGCCGCTTGAGCAGGATCAGATCCGAATGTAGTGGGCAACACATTGCCATATATTAAGAATGAGTTGCGGTATATGCCTTTTACCGATTTCAATCAGATGTATAGCTGTGCCTTGACCGTTGAGGGGGATGGGGAGCCAAAGAAAGCTTATACCAAGTGGACGAAGTCTGGATATAGTTCCGAAGGGCCCAGTGCAAGTACGGAATCCGCCGCAGTGAAAGTGCTTGATCTTAATGCTATTGAAAAGAGGCGGTTCGCCAAGTTTGATCAGACCTACGCAAAGGTTTTTGAGCGTTTGCAGAAAAATGGATTGTTGAAAGCCCATACCCCGTATAACAAAGTTCCACCTACTCCGCAGATACAGGCTAGAGGGTATTGCGAGTTCCACATCAGTTATGGGCATACTATTGAGAACTGTGAGAGGTTGAAGCATGAGATCCAAGATTTGATCGAGGAAAAGAAGATAGCTGATCCTTCGTCAACGAACCCTTCCACTAAGCGTAATCCATTGCCTAATCATAGGGTGAGCATGATCGGATTCGGTCTGAAAGAAAGTGTAGTGATGAAATCCTTCGAGGAAAATGAAGAGGAGTTGTTGGACTCCGAGAAAAAGAGCAATGTAGGAAATGGTATATATGTGTCCTTCCTTGGCAAGGAACAGGAGGATGAACTAATGGATGAAGGATTGGACGGTGGAGCACCGTATGATGAAGATAGTGCCGAAGAGACCGGAGAAGGGTCGTCTCGAACTATTGTGCCAGAATTGGGTCTGTTTAGTGGTGGAGGAAATCTCGAGGTGCACTTGCGTGAATATATACGCCACATGTTTGTTGAATCCTTCGGAGTGGACGAGATTGCTCAGTGGTTTCACCATTCACTGATAGGCGAGCCTTTGGGGTGGTTTTACTCATTACCCGACCCTTGCAAGCATGATTGGGATCGGTTGTCAGATTTGTTTCTAGAAAAGTACCAAAGAGCTTAAGATAGAACTACGGAGCGCTTTGCGATGCAGATCGGACCCATCAAACGTCCGCTACCAAGGGTTAGTAAGTATAACGGTAATAAGGACCCTATGGAGCACCTTCACTTCTACTTATCGGCTATGGCACCCTTGGGTTTTAAAGAGGAAGAGATCACTAGCTCGTTTTGCAATTCATTGATGGGTGAACCGTTAATGTGGTACATGTCGTTGCCGATGTATGTTAAGACCGATTGGGCGGCAATGACGAAAAGATTTATCAAGGAGTATAAAGTATGGATGCTGACGGAGCAAACCCCTGATTCCCCGTCTTACCAAACGCCTGATGCGGTATTAGCGATGCCTAGGTATGGTGGATACCAGGATCCTGTTGAGCACGCGAGGTTATTCCGCAATCATATGTATGACGCCGGATTTCCGCAATGTGAGTTGCATGAACATTTTCCGGAAACCTTGATGGGTGAAGCCTTATTATGGAATCAAGGTCTATCAGAGGAAGAAATGGGTCATTGGGTACCGCTTAGGAGTGCCTTTGCGGCAAGATATGAGATGTACATTCCGTGGACGGGATCCCTGGACGATCTGGATAGGATCAGGCAATTCCCCGAGGAACCGTTTGTGGATTATGCTAGAAGGTGGAGACACCGTTATGAGCAGTGTAATGAAACAATGAGTGATAAGGTGCAGCTTATGTGCATACAACGAGGTGCTATTCCGTTGGCCGCAAGAAGGATGAGTAGAGTGTCCCTCTATGACTATGATGAGTTGATAGGTTGGGCTTTGTATGGATCGGCGGATCCCTTTTACTTGAATCCGAATGTTCCTCACGTCATGGATTTAATGGTCGTGGACATTTGGGAGAGTTCTTCGGACGAGGAAGATACCAATCAGAGGATTCCTATTAACATTTGGGACGAATCGGATGATGAGCCGGAAATCGCGGTAATGACGAGATCAGGTCGTGTGGCCGAGGGAAAGGCACCTATGATAGAAACTGAGATTGGAGAAGGGTCGGCTCCTAAGCCCGATGACCAAGTTCTGGAGCAGTTGAAGAAGACACAAGCTAAGTCCACAGTCTGGGAAGTTCTATGCCATTCTAAGTACCATCGTGAGAACTTGATGAAAGAATTGCAGAATCTGGTTATTTCCACCGATACTGAGCCGGCAGCGCTAGTAGGGGCAATTATGGCCCGAAAGAAGACTGAGATCACATTTACTGACGAGGATCTCCCAGAAGAGGGGAATGCTCACAATAAGCCTTTGTATATCCGAGCAGAAATTAACGGAAAGAAGACTAGTTGCGTGATGGTCGATGATGGATCGGCCATTAATGTTTGTCCTTTGAAACTCTTGTCGAAGTTGGGAGTGGAGAGAGGAGACATGACAGCCTCTGAAACTGTGATTAGAGCGTATGATGACAGCCGTAGGCACATTGAGGGAGTCTTCAAGGCCAAGTTGAAAGTAGGGCCGCATGAAGAAGAAACTGAGTTCACCGTGCTGGATATACCGGTAACCTTTGCTGTACTGTTGGGACGCCCTTGGTTCCATAAGTTGGGAGGTGTGCCCTCCACGCTCCACCAAATGATTAAATTCCCCTTCGGGGAGGAGATAGTGACAATCAGAGCTGAGAAATTGAGCTCGGTGGCGGCATTGGGAATTGAGCCTCAACTTTTCTCCGGATTCCAAGTCTCCGGGATTTATGAGTCCAGCATGACCACCGATGTGGTGAAGATGATGAAGGGAGGTTTCATCCCAGGAATGGGCTTAGGAGCACACCATCAGGGGTTGCCAGAATTTCTGGACTTTAAGAGTCAGAAAACCCGGAGGGGTTTAGGATATGAGCAGGGAGGTCCATCCAACGCAAGTGGCGAAGGAAAAGTGGGCTTGAGGAAGTACTTCATGAATGAGGGGCATGGAAAGGTGTATTCAGGGACCCCCAAATCATGGACTAGCACAGAAGGAAAGATTCTGCCGGGATTCGAAATCTTCAATGATGTGGCCGACTGGGGCAAAGGAAAGGCGAGCTGCTTTGTCGAGGAGATTATGATGCTGAATTTAAATGCCGAGGAGCAAGTCATCACCGTTGAAGCAACTGCAGGAGCGGGAGATGAGCCTAGTACCTCCAAAATTCATGAGAAGTCCGAAGACCCTGATGATGAAAATTGTATTACTGCTTTGTTTGAATCAGATGATGTAATCACCCATGCTATCAATGAAATGAATTCTGATTTTGCTTACTTGTTTGATGTTGATCGTGATCATTCCATGCATTCTCATTCATATAACATGCCTACATTTGAAATCAATGCAATAGAAATGTCAACTTTCAATCTTGGTACGGATGAAAATCCTAAACTTATACAAATTGCTCAAGCATTAACTATTGAAGAGAGAAAAGAATTTGAGAGAATAATTAAAAAATACGAAATAGTGTTTGCTTGGACATACGAAGACATGCCTGGAATTGATCAATCAATCGTAACTCACCGTATTCCAACATATCCCGAGGCAAAGCCCGTAAAGCAGAAGCTCCGACGTATGAGACCAGAATGGGCAGACAAGATCAGAGAGGAGGTGAAAAAGCAGTTAGAAGCAGGATTCATCGAAGTGATCGACTATCCCCCTTGGGTCGCAAATGTGGTGCCAATCACAAAAAAGAACGGCAAAGTAAGGATGTGCGTTGATTACAGAGATCTTAACAAGGCATGCCCCAAGGATGAGTTCGCATTGCCTCATATCGACGTATTGATCGACAGTGCAGCGTCAAGCGTCTTACACACGAATGTGGATGGTTTCATGGGCTACATGCAAGTTCAGATGGCCGAAAAGCACAAAGCAAAAACCTCGTTCACAACCGAGTGGGGGACATACTGTTACAGAGTAATGCCGTTTGGTTTGAAAAATGTCGGGGCAACTTACCAGTGAATGGCCACAACACTGTTCCATGATATGATACACAAGGAGGTAGAAGTCTACGTGGACGATATGATGGTCAAATCAGAGACAAGAGAAGGGCATTTTGCCGCACTCGAGAAGTTTTTGGCCCGAATTGCAGAATTCAAGCTAAGGTTAAACCCGAAGAAGTGCTTTTTCGGCGTTTCGTCGGGGAAAATCTTAGGCTACGTAATCGGAAATAAAGGAATTGAAGTAGATCCCGATAAAGTGAAAGCTATACAGGAAATGTCGGCACCGAAGAATGAGAAAGAAGTGAGAGGGTTTCTGGGGCAGGTTCAATATATCAGTCGATTCATAGCAAGACTCACCGCAATCTGCGAGCCCATCTTTAAGTTGCTACGGAAAGATCAACCCACGATTTGGAATGATAAGTGTCAGCAAGCCTTAGAAAAGGTCCGGGACTACTTGTCTAACCTGCCAGTGCTGAGACCGCCTAAACTAGGAAAGCCGCTTCTCCTCTACGTAGCGATTGAAGAGCGATCTATTGGGGCAATGCTGGCCCAAGAGGGGGACACCGGTGTGGAGCACGCGGTGTATTATCTGAGTAAGAAGTTCCTGGAGTACGAGCTCAAGTATAACATGATCGAAAAGACATGCGTGGCAGTAGTATGGCTAACAAAGAAACTACGGCACTATTTTCAATCATATAAAGTGATTATTATTTCTCGAATGGACCCCGTGGTTACTACTTTTATCCGAGTTTGACATTGAAACCCCGATGGTTACTACTTTTATCCGAGTTTGACATTGAATATGTAACGAAGAAGGTTATCAAAGGGAGGGCCGTGGCAGAGTTCCTGGCCAACCAACCTCTGAATATAGAAGAGGAAGAGATAAGCTATGATTTCCCCGATGAACACTTGAACGCAATAGAAGTTATACCTTGGAAAATGTTCTTCGACAGAGCAGTTAATTCGAATGGAGCCGGAGTAGGAGTACTACTTACCTCACCGGAAGGAGAAAGGATCCCGATGGCCAAGAAGTTATCCTTCCCTCTCACCAATAATATGGCCGAGTATGAAGCGTGCATTTATGGTTTAGAGTCATTAGCGGCACTGGGAGCGTCATATGTCGAAATTTGGGGTGACTCAAAGTTGATCATCGAACAGGCACAAGGAAACTGGGAGGTAAGAGAAGAAAGACTACGTCCGTACCTCGATCAGCTAGAAGTGTTGGCACAAAGATTCAAAGAATGCCGTTTCTATCATATTCCTCGAGCACAGAACCAGGCGGCGGATGCCTTGGCCACTTTGGTGTCAGTTTGGGACAATCCCCGGAACCTTGCTTCGAAACCGTTGGTATTGAGAAGATCTCACAAACCGTGCTACGAAGACGTAATGCTGTTAGGGACAGATGAAAAACTGTGGTATTTCGATATCGTGAACTTCATGAAAGATGGAACATATCCGGCAGAGTCAGAACCGAGGGATCAAGCTGTGATTAGAAGGTTAGCCCGGCAGTTCGTCATCCACAACGATTTGCTTTATAAAAGGCACACCGATGGGTTACAACTGAGGTGCTTGGATGCGGAAGAAGCCCGCGAAGCAATGGAATCAGTACACTCGGGAATTTGCGGGGCCCATATGGGAGGAGCGGTGTTAGCAAAGAAAATCATAAGGCAAGGCTTCTACTGGCTCACCATGGAAAGAGATTGTAGCGAGTATGCGAAGAAATGCCACGATTGTCAAATCCACGGCGATTGTAGTCATCTTCCAGCCATGGAATTACATGTGTTAGCACCTATTTGGCCATTCGCGGCTTGGGGCATTGACATCATTGGTGAGGTAAGGCCTAATGCTTCAAACGGGCACAAGTTTATTGCAGTCGCCATCGATTATTTCACCAAGTGGGTAGAGGCAGAGTCGTTTAGCAAATTGGGATCCAAGCAGATGAGAAAGTTCATTGAGAAACACTTGGTCACCAGGTTCAGAGTGCCTCATCACATGATCACGGATAATGGGGTCCAGTTTCAGAGGGAAATAAGAAGTCTCTTCCGAGAATATGGCATTGAACATCACAGATCTTCTCCGTACCGTCCACAAGCTAATGGGGCAGTAGAAGCAGCTAATAAGAATCTTAAGAGGATTCTCGTAAAAACGGTGGAATCACATCGGGATTGGCATGAGCAGCTCCCACTCGCATTGTGGGCTTATCGCACAATAATTAGAACCTCAACTGGGGCAACGCCATTCTCTTTGGTGTATGGAACAGAAGCGGGTCTTGCCGATTGAGATCGAAAGTGATCGTTGAGAATCGCAGTGGAGGTAGAAATTCCCGAGGCGGAATGGGTGAAGAGGCGATGTGAGCAGTTGGCTCTAGTTGACGAAAAAAGGATGGAAGCGCTTTACCATGTACAGTTATACCAGAGAAGAATGGCTCGGGCTTTCAATAAAAAAGTAAAGACCAGCCCTATCAAAGAAGGAGATTTGGTGCTGAAACAGTTCCGTGTGACGCACACCGACCCAAGGGGGAAGTTTAGGCCTAACTGGGAAGGGCCATTCGTCGTGAAGAAGATACTAAGCAAAGGAGCGGTGAAGTTAACCACAATGGACGGCATGGAATTCTCCGAACCTACCAACCTGGATAGGTTGAAAACCCACAAAGGGCGACCTATGCAACAACGAGGGAAATCCCAATGGGTGAAAACCCGAAAGGGCACTCATTTAAAAATTCCGGGATAATAAAAGGAGAGAAGAAAAATCGCCGGGATCCAAAAACCGAAAGGCGGGTCCTGGTAACAATAGTTATGACTTGAGCAATTACAAAAACAATGTATAAGAGACTAAGTATTTCTGTTGTTTATAAATAAATAAAGTCATGAATATATTTGACGAGAATGATTGGAATCATCATAATCTACTGAATGAATGGTAATATGAATCATGAGTTATACATTTCCTATCCTACTTTTCACAAAAAGCCTACCTACTATCCACCCCACTCCCTATACATCAGCTATACAGCGGGGAAACTCCAATAAAAGCTACAAAGCAATAATGAAAGCTACAAAGCAATACATAACGAGCCTAATACGGAGGGAAGTCCCAATAGTCCTCAAAATCTCTCAAGTGTGATGCCCGCTCCGCAGATAGTGCCTCCTCGGCAGCTCGCGCTCGCTCATCAGCAACTCGTGCTCTCTCATCGGCGACCCGTGCTCTTTCCTCGGCAGCGAGGCGTCCGATCGACTCATCGCGCGCCCTCTCCTCGGTGGCAAGGCGACCCTCAGTCTCCCGTCGCATCATCCCTGACCAGTGGTCATTTCTCTCCTGATACACCTGACCGACCCGGGCGTCGGCCTCCCGCACCGACTCACTCCGTCTCCGCTCATGGGCGTGAAGATCGCTCTAAAAAAGAAAAAAAAGAAGAAAAACAGATGTGAAAAAAAAGAGAAAAAACGAAGCAGCATAGGCAAGAACATAAATCATGCATACATTCCACTACACTAAAGTAAAGTAAGGATACATACCAGGTGATCGGCACAACGCAAGCTGAGGCGGTCTCGGAGGTAACCGGACAGTCCCACATAATCTGTACAGGTCTCTCTCGTAGTCAGAGAAGCGTCTGAGGGATCAAATGGGACCCTCGAGGTGAAGATAGGAGGAGCTGTCTCAAATCCCGCATAAGCTGCCCCGGACTCGTCATAACAAATCGTGGCAAAATCTCGCCCGTAGTCTGGTAGGGGCACACCTAGGGATGATCTCTCTAGTCGGGCAGCGCTGGAGGACTCGCCGACATAGTAGGGCTGCTCGCACACAGGCGTCTGAGCTCGAGTGCCGTCAAAGAAATCGGATAAATGGGCACTCCTCCAGGATCCCTCCTGCAAAAAAACACACAATAAAAACCTCTAAACATCTCATGAATGAAATGGTAAAATGAGAAAGGGGGCGGAACCACTTACCGGGACCTCCTCCTGACCAAAGACTGTCGCAACAGCCTCCCTCGAAAATACATCTGCCACCGGATCCACCTCCATTGCTGCCGCCGGGGCATCCCTCGCGCTCAGCAGAGTATATAAGTAAAGCTCACGGTCCCCGGCGTGAATCCACACCGCTCTACCAACAAACCGACGGGTCAGGTCCTGATGAATGGTCGATAGGGGCATAGTCTGCACCGCGAACATAGAAACGGGAATCTCACCCGGTGTCCAGTGGGTGTCACTAACTCCGGTGATGCCTCGGTCCCCCAAATACCATGCCCGCACGCAGGGGCCGGTGAGCACACACTGCTGCTCCTGGATCATAGATACATACGTATAATCGGGACCGAAGTCGAGGTTGTCCCACCTGAACTTAATCTAAAAAATGCACAAAGAGAAAGTCAGAAAGGATCAAACAAGAATCTAACACGACTAGGCAAAATCTACCTGTCTGAGGGTCAGCGAGTCGATCCAATCTAGGAGCCGCGGCACCATTCGACTCCTCTCGGTGCCCAAGTCAAAATCTCTCCATCGGGTCATGAAAGGCGGCCTCGGTACTCTCGGTCGAGGTCGAGACCGGCTGGGAAGAATATGCCTCTCATACGCCCACACCTGCAGTAAAAACAAGGATTAGGAGTGTGAAAGACGCAAAGAAGATAAGACGGGCAAGTCAAAAAGGCGTCGCGTACCAGCAAAGCGAAGGTGTAACCACCAAAATCCTTGCGCTTCCGGCAAGTCAGATCCAAAAACCTATAGAGAAAGGCTAAGCCTGCCCCCGCCCAATCATAGGAAGCCGCCGCATCCAGATCGCTGAGTGCCTGAATGAGACCCGCGTGTACCTTCCCACCTTTCGTGCGGAAAATCGTCTCACTCAGAGTATATACCAAGAAGCTACGAACCGCCAAGTCGGTATCATCGGTCTCACAAAAATCTCGCCGACTCAAAAGGCTCGCGGTGGAAATAAACTTCGCCGGAGTAGATTTGGCGCATGGGCGAACCCCCGATCCAATCAAGGCAGCGAGCCTAGCAAGGTCGACCCGTGGTCGCATCATATCGAAATAAAAGGGAACGTGAGTGCTGCTCCCTCGCAAACCTGTCAGCAGGGAAAAATCCCTGGGCGAGATGGTCATCTCCCCGAAAGAAAGGTGGAAAGTGTGGGTCGAGTCAACCCACCGCTCACATAAGGCGCGTAAGCCAAAGCGGTCGCATACCCCGTTGGTGCGGGGCAACGCTGCAATAAAAGGCTCGAAGCCCAACTCGCGCACGCGGGCTCTCGCCGCGGCGCCCAGCCTAGCATACCACGAGTGAATCTCGGCGGTGGTCCCAGAAATCTCAATAAACTAGAAAGAACAAGACAAGAAAATTTAAATACAGTTCCTAAAGCATGCAATTAGTGAGGACGCGTTAAGACTAGGCATTCTTTCATTATCTAACCTAGAGACATCTGGTCAATTAGGGCCAACTTTCTGTAAAAGTCTCTCCTTTAGGGTCGCTCATGTAAGATTTAGTTAATTCTTTAATCGACTCTTGTCCGCATTGACAAGGAGCATAGGTTAAGTTTATTATTCATGTGCATTAGTTAAGTTTTTCACTATTCACGTGCACTATTCACGTTTTTACTATTCACGTGCATTAGTTAAGTTTCTACTATTCACATGCACTATTCACGTTTTTTTACTATTCACGTGCATTAGTTAAGTTTTACTATTCACATGCATTAGTTAAGTTCTCACTATTCACGTGCATTAGTTAAGTTGTCACTATTCACGTTTTTACTATTCACATGCACTATTCACGTTTTTACTATTCACGTTTTTACTATTCACGTTATTTTTACTATTAGCATGCATAAATACGTAGGATTACTATTCACATGCATATAGTGCGCATTCTTACGCAGAAGTAAACAAGTGTTACTTGTAAGTGAAGAAATTCATGTTTTCTAGCTAAAGTCCTCTAAGGCAATCTAAAAGTTAGCATGCAAATCATGTTCGGATAGGAATACTAAAGCCTAGAATTTGAATCAAACAAAAGTGAGAAATCACTTACCTCGTTGCAGCGTGTCCGGCTCAGATGCGTCGTAGGGTCGTGGAAAGGGTCCACTCTATCTAGGTTCACGTAAACCTCATCCATGCCTCTCGTGCCATCGCATTCATCCAAATCCATCCCGAGGATAATCCAAATCAAAGTCTAGAGAGAGAAAGAAGAGAGAGAATGTGTGGGGTTGAAATGAAACCCCACCACCTTATATAGGAAGAATGAATGACATTCCCGTAAATAGTGAAAAAGTACGATGTGACATAAAGGTAAAAAGTAAATAATTAATTACTAGGTGCACAGACCTCCGATTTGCAGTCCGTTTCAGCCTGCATTTCTCCCAGACAGCGACCAATATTGTCAAGACATGAACTCCAGACAACAGTCAATTTTTATAGAACAGTGACACCAGTCAAAGTACAGATGACAGTCAACAGAAAAACAATCATTAGTCTATATCATTTCAGACTAAAACACGTTCCCATTGAACCTCCGAGATGATAGCTCCAGTGAAAAAATACAGACAACAGTGTTGTACGAAAATCCGGAAACAATCCCCGCTTTTGAGCCATATGACTCATGGTCGCAGACCTGAGTTGCTTTTGAGCCATATCACCCGCGGTCGTGGACCAGGGTCGCTTTTGAGCCTATTACCCGCGGTCGTGGACCAGGGTTGCTTTTGAGCCATCTTACTCACGGTCGCAGACCAGAGTTGCTTTTGAGCCATCTGACTCACGGTCGCAGACCGGAGTTGCTTTTGAGCCATTTTACCCGCGGTCGTGGACCAGGGTCGCTTTTGAGCCATCTTACTCCCGGTCGCAGACCGGAGTTGCTTTTGAGCCATTTTACCCGCGGTCGTGGACCAGGGTCGCTTTTGAGCCATCTTACTCACGGTCGCAGACCTGAGTTGCTTTTGAGCCATTTTACCCGTGGTCGTGGACCAGGGTTGCTTTTGAGCCATTTTACCCGCGGTCGTGGACCAGGGTCGCTTTTGAGCCATCTTACTCACGGTCGCAGACCTGAGTTGCTTTTGAGCCATCTGACTCACGGTCGCAGACCGGAGTTGCTTTTGAGCCATTTTACCCGCGGTCGTGGACTAGGGTCGCTTTTGAGCCATCTTACTCATGGTCGCAGACCTGAGTTGCTGTTGAGCCATTTTACCCGCAGTCGTGGACCAGGGTCGCTTTTGAGCCATCTTATTTACGGTTGCAGACCGGAGCTGCCTTTGAGCCATTTCACTTACGATCGTAGACCGAAATTGCTTTTGAGCCATTCTTACCCATAACCAACGTACGCTAAATTCCGAGAAAAGAACATTCATCGACGGCCGCTCCAGAGGCGACGACGGAAGGAATCAGAGAACGACACCAGAGCGCGTAGCGCGAAGGTCAGGTATGCTTCCTCCTACTCTTTACGTGTCTTTTACTTTTATATGTTTTACATTGCATGTGTTACGTTAGCAAAAAACGTTTTCAAAACACACACATCACTGTCAAAATAGAAAAGTAGGGGCAACTGTAGACACCGAGTCGGAGGACCTGTGACGAAAACCTGGAAACAAGACGGTTGAAGCGATTGATTCTGAAAGTTTCAAAAAAAAGAAAAAATAATAAATAAATAAAATAAATAAGTTACGGTCGGTCGCTGTTGTCGATCGGACGGCCCGCTCGACGATGCAAGGCGCGCGCTCGACGTCTATCGGACGCACGCATCCAACCATGAATGGTACGTGCTCGGTGTCCGAGCAAGACACGAGCTTGGCGGCACGGAACGTGCGCTCGTCAGCCACGATGCGGGTGCGCCCGGCAGCGCGGAACACGCGTTCGGCGGTCACGACGCGTGAACGCCCGACGATGCGGAGCACGAGCTCGGCGGCCGCGGGGCGTGCACGCCCGACGACGTGGGACGCGCCCCGATGGCCGTTGAGCGAGTGTCCGACCGCGTCGGGCGGAAGCCCAACGGTAGGCGGGCGCGAGCACCCAACCGCGTCGGGCGGACTCGAGCGTTTCAAAACCCCGTTAATTTACATGACATCGACTCGAATCGCCGTTGGAACGACTT
This sequence comes from Euphorbia lathyris, assembly GCF_963576675.1. Taxonomy (NCBI): domain Eukaryota; kingdom Viridiplantae; phylum Streptophyta; class Magnoliopsida; order Malpighiales; family Euphorbiaceae; genus Euphorbia; species Euphorbia lathyris. The sequence goes on along the minus strand of NC_088910.1, from coordinate 25,356,741 downwards.
GAGCGTTTGAAAACGTTGAGCAAAAAGTTTTAACCCAAAAAATGTGATTAAGCATACAAGTCCATTTATTTTTCTACAAAACCGTTTAGTTTGGAAAACGATTCAAAACTCTATTATTTAGAAAGAAAACGATTTTAATTACAAGATTCGCTTAATCCGTCGTTGGAACGAATTAAGGTTTTAAAACGTGATATTTTGGAAATTGTTTAAGGTGATAAAAAGGCCTTTTATTTACATTAGGAACTTCTAGAAAACTTAAGTTTAAATAAGCAAATTAAACTCTCTTTTTGTGGTTTGTTTTCCCTTTTTTTCTACTCAATTAACCTCTAATTACAACAATTAACAAATTTAGTCTAAATCCACCCAACCCAAATATCTTTAAAGAATATATACATATAGAAAGTCCAAGAGGAGAATAAATATATATATTTATACATATATACAAGAGTGGTAAAAATAGTAATAATATATATAGATCAAATATATGATAAGAAAAATAATAATACATATATAAGTGAAAATAAAGATAATGCTAATAAAAATACACTTTGATTTTGATTTAAGAAACAATGTAAAGATAGAGAATAAAATTCATAAATAAGAAAATTAAGCCTAAACCAAAATAGTTTTTGTACATAATAATATATAGAGAGTAAACTACTCAAAACAATAAAAGGAAAAACATATACATATACATATAGTTTTATAAAACCAAATTGATATAAATTATACCCCAAATGTACAAAATACATGAATAATCATTAGTTAAACACCCCAAAAATAATTTTAATCAACATGTTACATAGTTATATACATATATATACAAGTAGAAATATCAAAAAGTTGAGAAAAGAGGGTTAAAAGAGGAATTTTCGGATTCCAGCAGATTACCGACAGAAAATCCGTTGCTAATCTGTTGTTAGTGACAAAAAGCAGAATATCAACAGCAGTCCCTATACTTTCCAGATTCGTTCAAACACATTATATTAGATCTATTCTATCGTTTTGGACCTCCGAACTACCCAAATTGGATCATAGTCTATAACGGAGACTCCTAAAACGATGTTTTATTTTTAAAACGTTAATTAAAAAGGGGTTTTCTCAAATCTATATATATACAACGTTTTAATCCCGAACTACCCTCAAACGGGATCACAGTTCGTATTGGGATGTTAAAACGAGGTTTTTTATTTCAAAACAAAACCAAACGTTTATTTGAGGCGTGACGGAATTTAAATAAATACGGAAAAATAAATAAATGTGATAAATAAATAACTAACTAAATAAATAAAAAACTATATCCTAAAAATAAATAAATAAAGAAAATAAATTAAATAAAACGAGTCTAGTCCTCAGATAATACCTCAAGATCGGTATGGACGGCTTGATGTCGGTCGATTCCACGAGTTAGGATTTTTCGGTGTTTTTGGTGTTTTGATAAAATATTAAACTTTTAGGAAATTTGGATTTTTTAGAAAAAAAAATGTTTTCTCCCAAAAATTCACATTCTCTCTCTAAAATAATTTTCTAGAGTGAGAAGCTCCAAAATTCCTCCTCCTCAAATGCATGGGGATCCGTGCAATTATAGGCACGGATCCCAAAAAAGTTTTGGGCGTCGCCCGACGGGAGTTGGGCGAACGCCCAACTTATGTTGGGCGACGCCCGACTCGCGTTGGGCGATCGCCCGACTCGCGTTGGGCGATCGCCCGACTCGCGTTGGGCGTCCGCCCGACGTTGTCGGGCATCGGCCGACGACTGCCAGGCGATGCCCGACACGGCCGGGCGGTCGCCGAACGGCCGTCGAGCGACGCTGACCGTGCGTCGGACCGCGCCCGACGCTCGACGGGTGACGCCCCCTCTCCGACGTCCGACGCTCGGCACGTCGGACGGGCGCCCGACGGCAGGCGCAGGCGCGACGGTGCGATAGGTCCGCGCCTACAAAGCAGCGGCGGCGCAGATCCGCGGCGACGAACATAGACAGGAGTCGAAGGCGCGGACGGCGGCAGGAGCTCGGTGCGATAGATCCGCGAAAACCGAAGAGAGGAAGAGCGGCGGCCTGCGAAAACCGAACGATGGCGAGGGGAGGGAGAGCGACGGAGCAGCAAAGGGAGGTAGAGAGAGAGAGCGGCGGAATCCCCAAACCCTAGCAGAGCAACAGAGCGCCTCTTCGTTCTTCGTTCAATCTAATTGTCTCTCAATAGTTCAAACTATTAACCAACTTTCTTTATTTTGATGTATTTCACAAACGTTCTCTCTAATTGTATCTTTCTTGAACGAATTTGGTAAGTCATTCTTTAGTTAGAACTATCACTTTTAAATTTGCATGTGGTGTATAATCACCTTTTATTATCGATGTAATTTATTGATTTTAATAAAATTGGTTCCCTTAAACAAAAATTCTAATCGTTTTTTTCTTACATTTTAAACCTAAAAAAATCTTAGCCATATATATGGTGACCCACATTCACATAACCTTAGGAAAGTGTATGGATCCCAAGTCCCAAAAAAGGGAAAAGTGATATTTCTGACTTTTGTGTTTGTATAGCTGTAACTAATTAATATGCTTTTGCATTATTATTGTTTTATGAAAAAGTGAAAAGATTAAGCAACCACCTCTCTATCCTATGACTATGACTTGATCTTTTTCCTAAGCAAGATCACCCTTGTCTCTTTCTCCTTTATCCTTTTCCTTATTTTAATCAAATTAATTACGGAATTAACAAAAGCGATTAACTAGATTCACTTCTATAATAGTATCACAACAAATATCTGCCTTCCCACTTTATAAATATCTTCCTTTTTCTTTTCATTCTATCATTCCAAACTTATTTTTATGTACATCTTAGTTGGTATCCTTTTGTTATCGGTTATTACTAAGTAGTACATGTTTATAACCAAACTTATACGAATCATTATTCTATATCTTTTAAAATAATAAAATGATTAAATAAACTAATGTCAAAACACATTATTAAAGTTTAATACTTTTAAAGTTTTAAGAACTAGGTCCTTAGTTTTTAATTTTTATATGATTAAAGGATTCAATTTTTAAAACCATAAAAGTTTAAGATTAATTATTGTTTAACCAAATTATAACTATATATTTTTAGACGAAATATAATTGTTTCATTTATAAGGAAAATATTACATTTCGACGTAAGTAATTCAAAAATTATAATCCAGAAGTACATCACATAAGTTTGAATCTGTATCTGAATGATAGTAGATAGTGTTTGTTTTTGGCACAACAATAAGAAACATACTCTATCCAAGTCGTTTTTTTTCTCCAAACATAACTTCATAATCACACCCAGATCTATATGATGATAGACAAAACTCTCTTATGGGAAGATAGACAACAACCACCTATATAGATAGGCAGAACAAAAAAAAACTACAAATAATGAATAAACTATCAAATCTATCACGGTCAAAAAGTTTATTCAATAAATAAAAGCAAAAAAAAAAAAAAAACAAACAAACAAAAGAGGCTCATCTCTCGGCTAAAACCCAAAACTTAGAAGAAGACGATATTTTTCTTGACGATTAGGTTTTGCTCTCATGAAGAAACGTTCATCTTACAGATTGGTTAATGTTTAGTAGCAAATTATAACTATTAATTAACCACTTGATTAATTTAAATGTATTTGATATTTGTAATATTATGGCCCTGTTTGGGAATTAGCTGTTAGCTGTTAGCTGATTACATTAGCTGTTAGCTGTTAGCTGATTACATTAGCTAATTTGACTAGCTGATTTGATTAGCTGTTTGTGTAGACCTGTTTGGTAAAAATTAGCTGATTGATAATAGCGGTTTGTGCAAAAAGACGAATAAGGGCATTAATTTTGGCGCAGGAGAAGAGGGAGTCTATCTATTAGGGTTAAAGAAGTCCATTAATTTTAATATTGCAAAACGCTAATTGAAAAAGCTCATTTTAAGAGCTTTTTCTAAATTAGCGTTTTCATCCCAAAACTCTCTCTCAAACCTCTCTCCACCAAACACTTCAATTAGCGGTTTCAGTGGTCAAACCTCTAAAGTTGGTCAAAACCGCCCTTTTTATCCCAAAACGCTCTTTACCAAACAGGACCTATATCATTTTAAACGTTCAATTAAGTATCAAAGGAGCATAACACAATTGATATTGATATATAGGCCGAGGGATTGTAGGTCGAAACCATCCTCCAGAAACAAAATGTTCAAACCAAGTTAAAATTAAAAAAAAAAAAAAAAAAAAAATTCCCACTTCATACAGTAAGTGATGGGATTTTACATATATTACTGCTATACCCTTTGATTCAAACGCTATCCTCTTTTCCGCTTCTCTCTGTGTAATGCTCTCCTCTATTTTCTTTGTGCAAGTTTCTTCTTTTCAGTATGCTCTTTATCGGATTCTTAACATCTTTTTCAGATTCACAATCTTGTTTATCTCTTTTTAAATTTTGAAAAATAAAAACAATGAAAAGTTGAGTTTTTCAAACAATTTGATTGTTGATGATGATATACATCTTAGCTTACACTAAAAGAAAACAGGTCTTTATATATATATATATATATATATATAATTACTTTCTTATCACTTATATGGGTCCATGAGATAAACAGTAAAATAAACAAAGAAAAGGGCGAAAGAAATATGATGATAAAGGCAGATGGCAAGATTAGAAGAAATGGACTTTGCGACCTTATAAAATGGACTTTGCGACCTTATCTAAAGCCTGACATTGCTCATAATAATAATAATATTTGCTTACACTATATAAAAAAATAATAGTATTTCTCAGCAAATTATGTAATGCTAATCATTAAATAATAAGAAATTAATTAAGATTAGATTTCAACAATAAAATAAAAAGTTCATTAATTAGGTAAAGCATCCTTCTCAATTGGCAGATACCCTAGCTAGCTAGCTGCAACTTCTTCTCCATTAAGATGATGATCTCTTTCATTTTTATCACTTCTATCACTTATGTTCTCAAACTCAGGGACCACCTGTCACACATCACTTATAATTAGACCAATTGCTTTTATTCAATTAATTTTTAGTTTAATGCATGTTTACATCTTAAATTTAGTATATTTTTTCTATTGGCACCCTGAACTTTTAAAATAACCTATCACATACCTATAATTAGCTTTAAAAACCTATCACATACCTATAGTTGGCTTTAAAACCCTATTACACACTTATAATTGGCTCATTCGGACCTTCTACACACAAAATCGTTGATCTTTCATCTTTAACGAACAGGGTGGTATACGTGTTATAAAAAAAGAAAAGCGCGTGAGTTCGTTCGGTATGCCACCTCATCCGTCAAAGACGAAAAATCAACGATTTTGTATGTATGAGGTCCGAATAAGCCAACTATAGTGTTTTTATAGCCAACTACAAGTGTGTCATAGGTTTTTAAAGCCAATTATAAGTGTGTGATAGATTATTTTAAAAGTTCAGAATGCCATTAGACAAAACTTATCAAATTTAAGTGTGTATATATGCATTAAGCCATTAATTTTTAATTTAACATCACATTACATAATAGGAATGAATTTTTTACGAGTTAATAGATTCCTTTTAACCTATTCCTTGTTATAATCATGCAATTTCATTATTATATTATTGTGAATAGTTATTTAAGCCAATGTAAAATTATTTAATATGGAAAACAACTGTTCTTGTACTCATACGAAGTAGATATTTATTATCTCTTAAAAAAAAAAGTAGATATTATTAGCATGCATTGAGATATTATATAACTTTACTATTTAAAAAATGGACAGGAGCATATAATATAATCTGACCAATCAAATTAATCAATAACGTATTATTATTATTATTATTATTATTATTATTATTATTATCCTATTGGTTGGTATAAAATATACGGGTTATAATTGCATGAAAATGTAAACTGTACTTTTCTTTTCTGTAGCACATTAAAAGTGGGGTCCAAAATCAAAATGCAAAACATCTCCTGATATTTTAGTGATCATGATCATGATCATGATCAAGATTAAAAATCTAGAGGTCTAAAATCTCTTGAATCCATAAAAGATCAATAACGGAAAAGGAGAGATGTATTTCGCATGTTTAATAAATAGTTAGTGTGACTAACCAACCTGATCTTGAGATGCATCGGAGGGCTGAGATTGATGATCAGAAGACGATAATCTCTTTGTTCTCCGATCTATTCTGCTTCTTCTACCGCCATTATTGTAACCTGCAAACACCGCAATTCTTTATGACTAAAAAGCGCTTGTAAAAGTAAAACAAAAGTGGATCAATGTACCTCCTCTCTCCTCTCCCATATCTCCACAAAAAATATCTTCTACATATTCGAATTTTCAATATTTCATGGGTTTTTTTTTGGAGGCTAGCTACTCAAATCTCAATTTTCACGTTAACTACAACTCCTTCGCCCAATTATACTCAATACTTTTCTCATGTTTGTTTATTAAATTATTATTATTCCTCCTATCATATCTTCGATGAAATGAATAATTGAATCTCAATTAAAAAAACTATGTACAGAAGAAAATATCTAGGAATTTAGCCAAACAAGCCCCCAAAATCTCATCAAGAGAGCTAAATCAGCCAAACAAGATGCAAAGTGAAGATTAACAGCAAGTTTCACCTAAGCAACCATGGATATCAGCTATAATGCACCATAAGGCAGTGGAAAAGACAATTGTATATATACCTGAGATCGATTGCTTTTTAGGTCTCTGAGATTTTAAATCTAAGGTTGATTCTGAGCTATCCGGCATGTAACGGTCGAGACGGAGGGAACGGCCGTTGTCTTCAAGCATTGTGTGTACAAAGGCCGCCTCCATTGAATTCAGGAAGTGGAGGTGTTTCTCGTTTGTCCACTGACCTGTTTCGCTCCCGGTCGGATCCATTACGCCGGACGGGAAATAGATCGTTTTGTGTTAGTTGGGATAATTTGCTTTGCTTTGTTTTGCTGCAAATTTTTAAGTTAGCATTTGAAGGGTTTCAGAGGGCCTATATATAGACTGCGCTGTAGTGTGGCTTTTCTTTTTCTGCCTTAAAACACTTAATTTCTCTCACCCACATGAGAGTATGGAAATCGCTTACTCGCGCTATCTATCGACCACATGCAATCGATTTCCAAAACAAAAGGAATTTGACAACTCAGAGGAGGAAAATCTTGGCCCGACCGAGTCCGAGATAATAAGAATTAAATATCTTATTTAACCCCTTGATTATCTCTAAATTATTTTTCTTCCCTCGTGTTTTTTCTTTTTCAGATGAAATATGTATTTTTTAAATTATTGGCTTTATTATTTTTAACAAAAAGGGTTCGGACTAGTGAGTATTCATTTGACATGCGAAATGATGATGTGGGAAACTTAGCAAGTATATTTTAAAATGTGGTTTAATAAGGTTAACACACCTGTAAGAAAATTAAAATAGAAAAATGAGGTTAAAGGAGGGTCCAGATTTAAGCTATTAGAATTTTGAAAATGAAAATAGGAGACTGGTGAGATTCTAAATTTAGAGATGAGATACTTTGGTTGCATGTCTTTATTTTCCATTTTATAAGATTATAAGGATATTTTTGAAAAATATCAATTTTTGTACAACGCTCTATATATGTAAAGAGAGTATTTAAAACACGTCACTTGATGGAATCACTTTGATTTGATGGATACTAATTGAAGGCCGCACAAATTAGGACGACAACTTTAAGGATCGGTGTGCCTATTCTATCAGTCTATATGGTCAGGTGGTTATTAATTTGAAAAAAAACAGAGGTAATTAATTTATTAGTTCATATATTTTGACAAAATATACTGTTTAGTCCCTATATTTTCAAAAACACATGATAAAGGCTAACCTTTTTTCTCGATGAACTGTTTAGTCTCTAACGTTTTTCTCGGTGAACTGTTTAGTCACTGTCGTTAGACTTTCATGAAGATTTTGTTAGTCAATTTGGATTTGCGTTTTTCTTTTCTTTTAAACTATAATGCATTTGAAATCAACTTTGAGTGTTCTTCTTTTTTATTTTCTTCTTAATCGTTCAAATTCGTAAGCATTGTGTCTGTTCTTTTTCTTGTTCTCCATACAAATAGCTTCTTCTTCTAAATTAGATTTCCTCTTCTAAAGTTTGAAGGTAAATAGTAAAGGGCAATTTAGTCATTTCCGAAGTCATAAACGGTAAAAAATATAACAAACAGATGGAAGGACTAAACAGTTCACTGAGAAAAAGGTTAGAGACCTTACCATATGTTTTTTAAAATACAGGGACTAAACAGTGTGTTTTGTCAAAATATAGGGACTAATAAATTAATTATCCAAAAAAATAGTGGGATAAATTATATTTAAAAGTATTGTAGTATAATTGATTAAAATCAAACAATTAATCATAACTCTTCCTGTATCTCAGGTCATTAGTTGAAACTACCATCATTCAAAATGATTAAAATAGATCTACGTGAAATTCTCACTGATAACAGATTAACAGAAAACAATTTCACCAATTGGCATAGAAGCCTTAGAATCATTCTAAATGTTGAAAAGATTGCTTGTGTTAGACACACCATATGCTAACCCAGCTAATGACGCCCATATGAAGGTCATAGTTGAGTATAGAAAACACAAGGAAGATGATGACATGACAACTTGTATCATGTTGACATTTATATCTCTTGAACTTCAGAAACAACATATGAGGACATGAATATTTATGCCATGCTTATTAATCTTATATAGCTCTTTGAGAAACCGACGAGGAATGAGGGAGAATGTGGTATCAAAAATGTTATTCCGCCTAAGATGCAGGAAGGTAGCTCAGTTATGGCACATTGTGTCAAGATGATTGGCTAGGTTAAGAAGCTGTCAGATCTAGGTTTTGTGATGGACCATGAACTGAGCATCGACTTAGTTCTCTAATCCCTCCCAGAAAACTACTCACATTTCATCATGAAGTACCATATTAATATGCTTGAAACTAGGGTTGTAAATGAACAGAGCCGCTCGATAAAAGTTCGGCTCGACTCGGCTCGATTTGTAAACGAGCCGCTCGTGAACACGATTTACTGGCTCAGTTCGTAAACGAGCCAAGCTTGAGCAGGCCAAAGCTCGGCTCGAAAGCTCGCGAGCATGCTTGATTAGAACATTTATGAACAAATTTTAGTTTTGTAGAAAACTCTATAGTTTTGTATTAGTTCATAAATATCTAAACTTAATATTATTTCATTTGCTATTATATGAGTTCGTTCACAAACATAATAAATGAGTAATAGACGAACTATTTATAAGCATCTTGTTCATTTATTCACGAACTTTGCTTATGAGCTTATTTAAGTACATAATTAAAGAGTTATTTGCGAGCAAACTTCACAAATATAATTAACAATTTACTCACAAATAATTCATGGTTAGATAATTTTCTTAATGAACCAAGTCCAAAAGAGGATTTTGGGCTCGAAACAAGCTCGAAGCTCGGCTCAAGCTCGTTGAGCAAGCCAAAGCTCGGCTCGGGCTCGACTCGTTAACTTTATAGCAAGCTCGGTTCAGGCTCGAGCTCGTTAATTTTATAGCGAGCCGAGCTTGAACAGACCAAAGCTCGGCTCGATTACAGCTGTAACCCCCTCATTTGGATCACATGATATCTCACACAATATCAGTCATAGACATGTTTTCAATTCTCAATCATATAAACTTCAATCTCATATAAATTTTACATATTATACATAAGAGAAAGCATTTATAATTTACAATACACGTTTAAGTCATTATCCTACACAGAGGATTTACAAAACAAAAGTACATTCACAAGATTCCAAAATGCCTAGATGAGAATTGACTGACACTGCTGGTGCGACCTTAAGCAAGAAGAACTCCACCTAACCTGTAAAATCTATTGGCAAGGGGTGAGCTGCCTACTCAATAAACATATTACACATATATGTATATACAAGTAATGTAAAGAGCACAAACCAAAATAGGTCATCAGTACCAAGTTAGAATTTATTCATTTAGAATAGTAATACTGATTTTAGAAAGGCCTTGCTATACTTAGACAATATATATAAAATGGTCCTTGGGCCCAATCTGTATTCCGGCTCACTAAATTCGGAATACAATCATCTGTGCTACGGAGGAGTTACACTCACTCACGTACTCATATATCTCAACACATGTGCTTCCGGCTCACAATATTCGGATAGCACTCTCAACTTAGACCATTTCACATATCCATCTAAGCAAGCTCATATTCATTTATAATCCAACCATTATTCAGTTCCAGTATGTGCACAAGGCTTAACATGCCGTATTTACGCATAACACTGCAACATACTCAATCATAACACTTTCTTATCAATCATGACGTATCATAAACACTCAAACATTATCCACATACAACCCTACTTGAAACCACAATAACTGAACTTCTAAACATGCTCAAAGGATTATAGTCAACCTTTAAAAAGGAAGTTGTGGCAATGGCGGTGGATTCTCCAAACAAAAGGAAAGGCAAGTCCCCTACCAAAAGAAAATTGAAGAAATCTAAAACTAACCGAGATTTGAGCAAAGATAAGAGTGTTGAATCCAATAAGTAAAGAAGGGCATTAGAGGGGAAATCGTAAGGAATACTTGGATTCTTTGAAGAAGAAGAAGAAAAGAAGAAGAAACTTGACCAAACTTATACTTTAGGTATGTACTACATTGAAATAAATGTGTTTCATTCTTCTAATCCTTAGGTATTAGATATCAGATGCGGGTCTGAAATTTGTACAAATATGCAGGAACTAAGAAGAACTATAAACTTAAAGAAATGATAGCTAATCCTGCAAGTTAGAAATGGAGCAAAAGTTGATGCTTTAGCCATAGGAGTTTGATGGGTATCGAGTCCATCAAAAATAAATTATATAACTTCACTTTGTTGAAAACAGATTGTAAAAAAGCAAGTAAAGATTGAACCCAATGGATTAGCACCGATTCAACTAGATTAATAACCAGGTATACAAGTAAAATAAAATAGGGGGTTTTGAATTGGATGTATTTAACACTAACACAAATAAACAATATAGCAAAAACACAGATTAATAAAGTAGCAAAAATGAAGGACGAATGAAGATTTTGTGCTAAAGGTTTCTCAGGTAAGGAATTCAATTAATTATTAATCATTGACAAGTAAGATAATTCTTCAAATCCAACATCGGATCAGTTATAGTTTCACAAACCTTATTCTTCCGTATTAATGAATTAACCAAGTAAGACTATAATTAATTCCTAATCAACAAACGCATGGAATTCAACCTATTGATAGCTTTACGAATGAGAAGAACCTGATCTTGGCCAATCGACTCTTAGCGATATCGACTCAGGAACCAAATCACAAATTCACTTAATGAACAAGTATCAGACATGTTTCATTAATTGCTACATGCACTGATTCAAGTAAACAATTCCGGATTTAATTTCATCAGTTAACTATATGTTATTTTTAAAACCTTAAACAACTAGCCTAATTGCTCAAATAATAAATAACAATGGGGGAATCAATTTTCCCTAATCCAACATAAATATATAAATGATACAAGAATAAGAAGAAAGCAATAAAATCAATGATTTCACAATAATTGAAGAAAACCCGTCTTTAAATTAACCTTCAACTAAAAATCAATGTTTAGCTATGAAGAGTCATAGAAGCACAAAATCTTCCTATTGAACTGAATCTAAAACTAAGAAGAATAAAAGAAAAAGGGGTTCTCCTAAAGGGAAGGAGATTCTTCCTTTTTATAGGAAGAAATCCTAGGAAAAATAACTTCCCCTCCACTAATGCCTAAAAGAAATGAATTAGGGGTCACATCCTATCTTGTCTACTAACCACGTTCAAAATAGTGGCTGAGACCCATTAATTACAGCTGAAAAATAAGTCCTGAAAGTAACCTGTGCATTTTAAGAATTCTGCGAATCCCGTGTTTCCTTGTCTTGGACAAGACTAACTTCCAGTTCGGCTTTTAGTTCTCCAAATTAGTTCCAATTCTGTCTCAAGTCTTTATGAGCTCCAAATATATACTGAAATGCTTCATATTTTTGCTTTAGTCCCGGTAAAGGTGGAAATAACAAAAGCAAGCAGTACAACGCAAATAATGACCAAATTACTCAATTAATCATGCACTAAAATTAGAGGTGGAAATTTCGTGTTTCGTGTCAAAATCATGTTATCTCATATATATGTTCCATATGGGTTTATATATAAATGCTAGAAAAATGATTTTTATGTCAATCGTGTCGTGTTAGTCGGGTTGGCTCTGTAATCATGTTTTCGTATCAGAAATTTTCACTCCTAACTAAAATAGGGATTTTACTGCTGAAATAGATACTTATCAGAGTTTATTTTCTTTCTTTACCATCAACATTGATTTTGAAATTAAAAGATTGAATTTTTCCAGAAATGTCAAGTAATATCATTTCAGTTAATCATTTAGATATTGATGGATATGTTATTTCAATAAAGAAAAATAGTTCGATTTATAAAGTTAAATTTATTATTTTTCTGGAAACTCAAATAATGGTATTTATGTTCTACATAGTCTTAACGATTCCATTTATAATATACATGTCAAGAAACCAATATTAGCTAATAAAGATAATCAAAACTATTTATGGCATTGTCGTTTAGGCCTTATAAGTGACAAACTCATTTCCAAACTCTATATGACTGGATACTTTGGATTCTTTTGCTTGCGAATCATTTAATCAATGCAAATCTTGTTTGCTTGGAAAGATGACAAAAGGTATCTTTAGTGGTAAAGAGGAACATAGTGCAGTACATAATGATGTGTGTGGGCCAATGTCAGTGTATGCGAGAGGAGGTTATAACTACTTCATCATGTTTATAGATAATCATTCCAGATATGGTTTCATCTATCTAATAAAATTCAAATCTGAAGCATTTTAGAAATTTAAAGAATTTAAGAATGAAGTAGAGAAACAAACTGGGAAAAGTATCAAGACACTTTGATTCGATCATAGTGGGGAATACCTTTCAAGTGAGTTTCAATATCATCTCAAAGAGAATGTGAGTCTCTCACAATGGGTTCCTTCGTATAAACCTCAAGTGAATGGAGTGTCCGAAAGAAGGAAGCACACCTTATTAGATATGGTTCGACCCATTAGAGCCTTGCAACCTTGCCAAAATTGCTTTGGAGATATGCCTTAAAACCTCCATTTATACCGTAATTCGTGTTCCATCTGATTCTGTTGTTTTTACTCCATATGATTTTTTTCTATGGAAAGAAACCAAAATTTTCATACATGAAGGTTTTGGTTGTACTGACTATGTCAAACGTGTCACACAGAAAAAATAGATTCTAAATTTGATGGATGTGTTTGTGTTGGATATCCAAAAGAGACTCTTGGATATTACTTCTATAATCCAAAGGAACAAAGTATTTTTGTTTAATGTTGCTTTCTTAGAGAAAAAGTTTCTCAATCAGAGTAGCAACAGAAGCGTGATTGAACTTGGTGAAGTTAAAGAAGAAAACACAGAACAATAGAACAATTAGGTTCAACAGAAGTAGAGGAATATAAAACTGTACCTCAATTACAGGAGCAATAAATAATTAGGTCTAGTAGGATACCTCAACTCCCTGAGAGATACTTGTCATTTATGCCTTTCTTATTTCCTCTATAATTTTGATATGTCATATGTGACTGATTATATGAGTTTGAGAAACTAGCTATCTCAATAGAATGTTCTTGATTTCCAATTCACAATACCATTGAATATCCTTTGTTTGCATTAGGTAACATACACATTATTAGGATATGGTTCTTTACATAATCAAAATGTGGGTTAAGCCCCATCAAAAATTGTATACATTGATCTTCATCATTACAACCAACAATTCATTGAAAAGCATTGCAAGCATAATTACTAGCTACTCCATATTTATAGCTCAGTAAAGGCCTTAACAAAATCATCTCATCCCAAAATCATCTAAGCTTATTGAAATATTATATCAAGGTAATATATTACCTTGAGTATGTAAGCTCAATTCTCTCTTGATTTGTAAAGCAATGGGCCATCATTGTCACCAAATCCGTGCCCAGGTCCTTCCACAACTCTCTTAAAGTTGAAACATACTGAAACCTTTAACAACTTTTTTTGAAATTGTTACTAAACATTCACTCTTCTTCCTTTTTATGTGATCTAATGTACCTTTTCGTGGGATTTCTTCAAATTCGAGAATGAAACGTAACTTCTCCTTCATAATAAGAACTCGAACCATAGAGTTTCTTCATAACAAATAATTGTTTTTAGTCAATTTGGTTTGTAAAAACAAATGAACTTGGATATTCTCATCATATATTGCGCGATCCTTCTCCTTCTTCAAGATTGCCAAAAGGATTTGAGGTGAATTGTTCTACTTCATCGGAAAACATATCTTCTTGAATGAAAAATCTATCAGTGTATTACTTCACTGTGAATTGAAAAGATGAATTACAACACTATATACTCAAGCTAATTAATTCTACTATTTTCCCTCTAAAATGCTTAAATAATCACAATATTACTAAATGGTGTGTAAAAGGGGTCAAGTCATGGGACCTTATTATGGTGCGGCATTCGCGTCGCCCACGTCGTGCGGACGCGCCCCTAACCCGATGGTTAATCGATTGCACCCTCCCTGCGCGTGAGAGAGCATTTTCCCTAGTAATTGGTTAAAGGCTTGTAAAGCCCGTTTACTTATAAACTCGTTAAGTTTCTCCTTTCTTTGTGAGGATGTAAATGTTTAATTTCATTTTATCTTATTCCAAACCATTTCAAGTGGTTCACTTTGAGCATCAATTTCTCATTCATCTTTTGTCCGTTTTGAGTTTATAATATATTTTTAAAAAGATCTTATGACATATAATACGTTGATATATTTCAATTTATTATCAATTTAATTTATTCGTTATATATTTAAGACTCAAATTAACAAAAAATAACAAACCAAAATTATTTATAATTTATTTTGGATATATACAATGTATAAAAATAATTTTAAATTAATTATATATATATATTTAATGTATATAAATATTATTTATTTATTACGTCATCCGATTCGACCAATCCAACCCATGACCCAGTCATCAATCCAGTTTGATATTCGATCCGGTTCTGATAACATTGATATTTTGTGACTTTATTTGAATTTCGCTAATTTTATAAAATAAAAATTCATAATAAAGAGGATTTTATTTGTTGTATTAGAATAAAAGATAAACAATATGATTTTATTGTGAATATGACGAGTAAATTATATTTATGGCCATTCAACTTGCTCTTATTCATATTATAGCCACTCATCTTCAAATTTTGATATAAAAGTCAGTCAAATTTTCCTTTTACTAATATAAAAGAGACTAAATCTTGGTGAGTAGGCATTTCTCCATTGCAGAGCTGATAAATATGATATTTTAAACATTTTTTATTCTTAAATTTTTTTTATTTTAAAGTCATTTAGGTGTTGCTTGATTATGATAGAAATAATGATTGTTTAGAGAGAGAAATGTTCAAAATAGTGATTTGAAAAATGTAAAACGTGATTACATGATAAATATGATTCTAAATAATTTTAATTCTTAGATTTTTTTCATTTTGAGGTCATCAACAATCATTTGGAAGTAGTTTACGTTCATAAAGGGTTATAATATTACTAAATGACAAAGTTGAGTGATTTTTATATGAGATTTTAAAATTGAGTGACTATAATATTAAGAGTCAAGTTGAGTGACCATTAGTGTAATTTACCCTGAATATGAATACATATATGGATGAAATTATTTAAGGGCAAATTATATCCATTGTACTGAACTTTACCTCTATTAATATCAAGGACACTAAATTTAAAAAATCACTTAACTTTGTATTTCCTAATATAAAATTCGCTAAATCTTGACTAATTTATTAGCAGGTAACTTTCTATGGTAAAGTTGATGTAAGCAATATTCTAATTTCTAAGCAACTTTAATTTTTAAACTTTTTAGTTTTGAGATCATTAAAGTGTTGTTTAGTCAAAAAAAAGAAAATGAATGTTTTGAGAGAGAAATATCCGGAAATGGTCATTTTGGAAAATCGCAAATATAGTTTCAACTAATTTTAATTATTGGACCTTTTCAGTTTGATATCGTCAACGGTAATTTTGTAGCCGTTTATTTTTATAAAGGTCATAATGTTAATAAAAATAAAGTTACGTGATTTTTATGTTACGTTTTGAAGTTTAATGGTTATAATATTAATAAATATAAAGTTTAATGGCTATGAGTGTAATTTATCCAATTATTTAATGAATAAATAATTTAAATAAATTTATATCATGTTATACAAATTGAAAAGACGGATAAATTGTTATAAGTAAATTCAAATAATTAATAAATTAGTTTAAATAAATTGAGGTGACCAAAATCTTTTAATGAAGTTAATCAGTTTTGAATTAAGTCTAGAAATTTAGAAATGTATTCAGCCATAACAAATTTTTGAATTGAACTATAGCAACAGCATTACTATTAAAAAAGAAAATCAAAATAAACTAGTCGTTCTTTTTCCCTTCTTTTCCTGTTGGAGATCAGAGAATAAGAAAAAGGAAGAGAGTTGTAATAATAACTGATTGTAAGAGCGGGTATGGAGAGGAGAGTACAGAGAGGGCGGTGGGATAGAAAAAGAGAGATGATCAAAATATCCGAAGACATAAAAGAGAGATAGGAAAAGATATTTCGGGGATGAAAAGAAAATTCGAAAAAATAAGAAAAAAAAATCTTAACTTTATATTATATGATGCTGACAGAGAGAGAGAGTTTCGTTATCCTTTTGGATTTTTCTTTTATTTTATGAATTTACGCATATATCCCTTGGACGTCTGCCTTGGTCAAAGTCTCAACCAACACACAGTACGATATTTTGTTGTTTTTTTGTGTTTTTACTTCCAACTTCCAACACCACCACACCCACCCTTTTTTAATGCCCCATTTTACCCTTTTTCCGTTCGGTGCTTTTTTCTTTTCTCAAATATCTAGTGAATCAAATAATGTTCTATCAAAATAATAATAATCAATAAAATATGAAATATTAGTATCATTTCATTAGAAAATAATTAAAATATAAAAAGGTTTAAACTGATACTCTCAATGGAAAATTCAATACAATACCTACAAAGAAAGGCTTGGTCATGGTCAACGGGATCATAATTATCTCTACTCAATGTGAATCCGTGCCGATTGGAATGAGAATTTTCCATTAATCTTTTTTTTTTTTTGAAAGGGATATAAAAATAAATATATATTAATTTGTAAAAATAGTTCGGTGTGCTTTAAGAATTTGGAAACATAAATCTGTATTTTTAAAATTTTACAGTTAAAAGATTTGCGAGTTAATTTTTCGATCAAAGAATATTTACAGTTTAATTTTTTTTGGTAGGAAAAGAAAGAAAAACAAACAAAGCCGCTTAGCTCGGGATCAGCCTGGGAAAACTGACCCCGCCAAATCATCCAAGATCAGAGACGAAATGAACAACGGAGGAGAAGAAAAGGTTGAGAGACCCAACATCCTTGAATGACCTTCAACCGCAAGACGGCCCGCTACTCGATTTTGCTCCCTATAAATATGAGCAAAGCTAAGAAAATCAAAGGAGGAGCCAATCCTTCTAATGCCTTTGATTAAATTTTGGCTATTTAGGCAAGTAGCATTGTTTTCTAATATCATTTTGATCGCTTCAAGGTTATCAGTCTCCACCAGAAGATTCTTCACCCCCAGATTTTTTGCTAGCTTAAGGCCAGAAAAAATCCCCCAAAGCTCTGCAGAGAAAGACGAACTTATTCCCAAATTCTGAGAGAAACCAGAAACCCAACTGCCACCATCATCTCTCAGAACCCCTCCTGCGGCAATTCTCCCGTCCTTTAGACAAGAGCCATCAGTGTTAAGCTTAACCACACCTTCACTGGGCTTACACCAGCCTAAGAGATGGACCTCCTTCCTCTGAATAGCCCTAGCCAAGGGATCCTCAACGAAGCTATCAACCAAGGTGCAAATCTTTTTGGAAAAGAAATTCAAGACATTAGGCAAAACAACCGTTTCTCCTCCAAAAATCTCCTCATTTCTCCATCTCCAAATCTGATGGCATACCACCACAAATAAGAGAACACCCTGATTCAACTCAGCCAAAAGTTTCCCATTAATCTCATCCACAAACCAATCATGCTCAGAGTGGGCTAAAAAAGAAGATAACACCTTTATAGGGAGAACTTTCCTCCAAACCTCTTTACTTTTCTCACAGTCTCTGAGAGCATGGCACAAAGTTTCTTCATGACCTCTACATCTGCCACAAGCTCCAGACTCCACCAAATGCCTCTTTTTCCTATCAGAATTAGTAAGCAACCTATTTTTAACCCCTGGCCAAAGGAAGCTTCTAATACGGTACGACACTTTTAAGGCCCAAATCGTCTTCCACACCCTTGGGTGCGAAGTATCCAACTCCTGATAGAAAGCCTGAAAAGTCGATTTACAAGAATAGGCCCCGTTGTTAGTCAAAGACCAATAGTAACTATCCCTGTCTTCCATTTTACTACTAATCTGAACTCCTCTAATTCTCAGGAGCGATTCCAGACTGAGGTAAGAATCAAATTTAGAGCAAATCCAATCACCCTCAGAATCCACCACAACTGCAATCCTCCAGTTCTGAATTTCTAAAAGCGGTAAAGACTCACAAACTTCCAATAATGGCTTTTTACCAATCCAAATATCATTCCAGAAGCTGATGGATCTACCATTCCCCACATTCCACCCAATCCCTCAACAAAACTCAGCAAAAACCGCACTAATGCCTTTCCAAAGAAAGGAACAATTAACCACTCTATCCTTAGGACCCCCCAAAGACCTTATCCTTTCGATATTTCCCGCATAATAGTTGAACCCAAAAAGCTGAAGGAAGTTGCCACATTCGCCACAGAAGTTTCATTAATAAAACTTTCTTATTATCTCTGGCTTTCCTAATCCCCAGAGCTCCCATATCCTTAGGTTGACAAACCTCATTCCAAGGAACAAGGTGAATCTTCCTCCCCTCCCCAGCTTCTCCCCACAGGAACTGACGATTAATTTTATCAAGATCCTTGAGAACAGGCTCAGGAAGATGACAAGCCTGCATAATGTGATTGGGAGTCGCACAATTGACAGATTGAACCAAAGTAAGGCGACCAGCGAGAGAGAGAGTCTTAGCTTTCCAAGTGGCACACTTCTTATTGGCTTTATCCAAAGTATCCTTAAAAGACACTTTCGACACTCTCTCACTATGGAGGGGAATACCCAGATACTTCCCAAGAGAAATAGCCAGAGGAATACCAAACAAATCACTCAACCTTTTGCAGGCTCTCTGGTTCATGTTCTTAGAGCACATCATCCTGGACTTCTGGATATTGAGCTTCTGACCAGAGGCAGAACAGAAACACTCAAGAATATCCATAATCACACATAACTGCTCCTCATTACCTTCCAGCAAGATCAGAACATCATCTGCAAAGAACAAATGAGTAACCTGGGGGCAGAACTTATTGATGGCCACCGGGTGGAATTTCCCATTATCAACAGCATCTTGGATTAGGTGAGACAATCTTTCCATTGCAATAACAAATAAGAAAGGGCTCATTGGGTCCCCTTGACGGATACCCCGGTAAGGAGAAAATTCCTCCGACATATCCCCATTGATCAAAACTTGAAAAACAGGAGAAGAGATACAAACCTTAATTAACCTCCTCCAATTGTCCGGGATCCTTGCTCTCTCTAAACTCTCAAGAAGGAAACTCCAGTTAATGCGATCATAGGCTTTCTCCAGATCCAACTTAAGAGCCACAATACCTCTCTTCCCCTTTTTGATTTTCATAGTGTGGACCATCTCTTGGGCAATAACCACATTATCCATCATTTGTCTACCAGGCACAAAGCTTCCCTGATTCTGACTAATGATCTCAGGAAGAATGCAACGGAGTCTATTTGCCACAATCTTTGTAATAGTCTTATAGAGAACATTACAAAGACTAATAGGCCTCATATATAAGAAAGAAGAAGGCTTCTCAACTTTAGGAATCAGAACTAGAAGAGTTCTGTTCACAAGCCCAATATCCTGAGAGCCATTAAAAACACATTTGATAAAGTTATAAATGCCTTCCTTCACAACCTCCCAGTGTTTATGGTAAAAACCAGCAGGCAGGCCATCAACCCCAGGAGCTTTAGTAGCCCCAATACTAAAAATGGCTTGATCAATTTCTTTTAGGGAAATAGGGTGGAAGGCTTCCAGAATTCAATCCTCTCCCACCATGGGAAAGGTAGCAATAGTTTGAGCCTTATCCAGATCAACATGTTCCTCTTTAAAAAGGTCTTTATAGAAGTCAAGGGCCAAGTGACGAATATCTTCATCCTCATAGACCCAATCACCATTAGAGTCTTTAATAGCATCAATCATATTGCTATGTCTTCTAATGACGGTAGAGAGATGAAAATACCTGGTATTCCGATCCCCATATTTGATCCAGGCTTTCCTAGATTTCTGAAACCAAAGAAGTTCTTCCTATCTTAGCACAGCTTCCAACTCCTTCTGAAGGGTTCTGAGGAGACCAAAGAAGTTCTTCCTATCTACGTAAATTTGTGCCAGCAGGGTATATTTACCCTTTTTCTTAATGAATAAGGTTGTGTCAGCTTTGCCTCTGACATAGTTCCTGGTCAGCTGGAAATTGGTCAACCTCTCATACCAAGCACGAGGTGCTTGTTTCAGGCCGTACAAGGCCTTCTTGAGTTTATAAACGTGGTTTGAAAACTTTGGATCTTCAAACCCAAGAGGCTGACTAACATATACCTCTTCGTTTATAAATCCATTAAGAAAAGCACTTTTGACATCCATTTGATATAGTTTGAAATTCATGAAACTAGCATATGCACACAATATACGTATAGCCTCTAACCTAGCTACGGGTGCAAAGGTCTCACCATAGTCAATGCCCTTTTACTGACTATAGCCCTGGGCTACAAGTCGGGCTTTGTTTCTGACTACGTTGCCTTGCTCATCTAGTTTATTCCTAAAGACCCACTTAGTTCCTATGGTCTTTTGGTTCCTAGGTTTTGGTACTAAATCCCATACCTCATTTCTTTTGAACTGATCAAGCTCCTCTTGCATAGCATTGATCCAGTGTTCATCGTGCTCAGCATCAGCAAAACTCTTTGGCTCATGAACTGAGACGAATGCAACATTGCTGAGATACTTTCTAAGCTTATCTCTTGTCATCAGCTTGTTGTCAGCAGCATCAAGAATGGACTTCTCCGAATGTCCTTTTGCAATTTCGATTTCTTTAGGTAATGTTGAGTTGTCTGGAATAGGTGTTTCTACAGTATCTGCAGGAGTAGATTGGTCAGCAAAGGTAATTTCTGTTTCGTGTTTACCTTTGGTCAGTCCTTGTACTGATGACTCAGCGGCTCCATTTTGGTCAGCGGAAGCTGAGCTTGGTTCATATTCGGCAGACTGAGTTGTCTTTCATGCAGGGTCAGTTTCATCGAACTCGATATGGACAGACTCTTCTACAACTTGAGTTTGTTTATTATACACCCTATATGCTTTACTGTTAGTTGAGTACCCTAAAAAGATCGCTTCGTCAGTTTTAGCATCAAATTTAGCAAGATTATCTTTTGTGTTGAGTATAAAACATTTACACCCAAAGGCACGAAAGTAGCCAATGTTGGGCTTTCGTCCTTTCCAAAGTTCATAAGGGGTTTTCTTGAGTATAGGTCTAACTAAAGCCCTATTAAGTATGTAACATGCTGTGTGGACAGCTTCACCCCAGAAATACTTTGGAAGCCTATTTTCGCTCAGCATTGTCCTAGCAATTTCGACTATTGTTCTGTTTTTCCTTTCAACAACCCCATTTTGTTGAGGCGTCCTAGGAGCAGAAAAGTTATGGTCAATGCCACTGACTTCGCAAAATTCGTCAAACTGTTGGTTTTTTAATTCTCCGCCATTATCGCTTCTAATATGAGCTACTCTTAGGTCTTTGTCATTTTCAACCTTTTTAATCAATGTTGTGAACATATCAAATGTTTCATCCTTGCTACTCATCAAAATGATCCAAGTATACCGAGAGAAATCGTCTACAATGACTAAGGAAAATTTCTTACCGCCCAAGCTGAGTGGCTGGACAGGTCCGAAAAGGTCCAAATGTAGTAATTCCAATGGTCTCTTGGTTGAGACAATGTTTTTACTTTGAAAAGACTTTTTCGTTTGTTTACCTTGCTGACAAGCATTACATAATTGATCTTTTTCAAATTTTAATTTGGGCAATCCCTCAACTAGTTGCTTTCTAGCTAATTTGGCAAGGAGGTCCATGCTTACATGACCAAGTCTCCTATGTTATAGCCAGGAGTTGTCCTTTTTAGATACTAAGCATATGTTTTTGGAAAACTGTTTTTCTAAACTCAGTATATATACATTGTCAACACGAGGGGCAGTTAAAATCAGTTTGTTTGTTTTTCCCTCGAGTATCCGACACTGAGTGGCATCAAATATAACCTTTCTACCGCTGTCACACAGTTGAGCTACGCTCAGTAAGTTATATTTGAGACCTTTAACTAAGGAGACTGACTCAATAGTAGGGTTACCTCCGATAGTGCCTGAACCGACTATCTTACCCTTTTTATTGTCTCCAAAGCTCACGTTTCCACCTTGTTTAAGCTCAAGTTTGATGAACTAAGTTTCATCACCAGTCATGTGCCTCGAGCATACGCTGTCTATATATCACAGTTTTGATTTCTCCACGCATCTCAGGCTCACCTGCATTTTAAACTATTCATCTTTAGGTACCCAATTCTTTTTGGGTCCTCGTTGGTTAGCATAAACAGGTGCAATATCACGTTTTAACTTGTGACGACATACATTTATTGTGTGGCCTTGTTTTCCACAGAAGTCACACTGAGTTACCCTTTTTGGGTGACTTTGTCTTTGGTCAGCACCATTGTGCTGAGCATGCCAACATACCTTAGTGGTATGACCTTTCTTTCTACAGAAGTCACATTGAACAGTCCGCTTATTATACCAACACACATCTACTGTGTGTCCTCTTTTCCCACAACAGTCACATTGAGTGAACTGTCTACGCTGACCTGTACCTGAGTACTCAGCATGGGATTTATTTGAACCTTTTATTTGGTTTTGTAGGTTTGTGACATCCTTTCTCAGTTTCTTAGAATCTGATTGGACTTCCAAGACAAACTTGTGCAAAATTTCCATGTTGCTATGCAAAGTTGAGTTGTCTTGGAGAAGATATCGGAGGTCGCTAAGTTTCACCTCTTCAATCTCGTCACATCGCCTGCTGAGTGCCTTTATTTTCTTGTTACACTTTTTAGTCAGTGTATATAAATCACTCAGGGCGTTAACCATTTCATTTCTAAGTAAGTGTAAAAAAGTTACCTCATTTGAGTATTCATCCTGTTCAGATTCTTCGGATAGGTCAGCTTGCTCAGATCGAGGGCGGTCAGGAGCGTCATCTGCCATGAATCATATATTTGCTGTTTCATTTGCATCAGCTTCAGATGAGGTTGACTCGTCATTGTCACTCCATATAGCCACCATTGACTTTTTGCTTCCCTTCTTTTCTTTCTTCAAGTTAAGGCAGATTGACTTAATATGCCCAGTTTGATGGCACTCGAAGCATGTGACAGGCTTGGACCTATCACCTCTTTTGTATGGCCTCTTGCTGTTTTTATCATTTTTTCTGAACAGCTTCTTCATCTTCCTTGTGAACATGGCCATTTCTTCATCATCTGATGAGTCAGCTTCGGTTGAGTCAGCTTTCATGACAAGTGATTTCTGCTTCTTGTCTTCTGACTTCTCTTTAGCTTCGAAATTTTGCATAGAGATCTCATGAGTCAGCAGAGAACCGATCAGCTCGTCATACTTATATGTGGTCAAGTCTTGGGCTTCCTCCACAACCGTTTTCTTAGCTTGCCAGCTCTTGGGTAGACTTCTCAAGATTTTCTTCACTTGTTCCTCTTCGGTGAAATTCTTTCCTAGCCTCTTGAGCTCATTTATGATATTTGTGAATCTTGAGTTCATCTCCGAGATGTCTTCGTTTTCGTTCATCTCGAACAGCTCATAGAGTCTCATATGCTGGTTTACCTTAGATTCCTTGACCTTGCTCGTGCCTTCATAGGTCACCTCCAGCTTCTTCCATATCTCCTGTGCTGACTCGCAACCTGAAATCTTATTGTACTCTGCAGCATCTAGAGCACAGTGAAGCATATTGATAGCCGAAGCGTTATTTTGTAATTTCTTAAGGTCATCTTCTGACCACTCAGTTTCACTCTTAACAATTTTCTCATCGTTTACAGTTTTATAAGGCACATATGGGCCTTGAACTATTGCAAGCCATGCACTCATGTTTGTGGCTTGAATAAAGTTCTTCATCTTATTCTTCCAGAATGTATAATTAGATCCAAAGAATAAGGGAGGCCGACTAATTGATAATCCTTCACGGAGTATCTGTGTTGTTTGGTTCCCTGGAAGGAAATGAGTGCTGTTCTCAGCCATTTATCGGGATCAGCTCAAGATAGTTATATCTTTGAGTAGTGAGCTATTAGGCTCTGATACCACTTGTTGGTCCCGTGTGATTAGTTCCAAGGGGGGGGGGGTTAGGAACTAATATAACTTTTTCGTTTTAATTATGCTGACTTAATATAATTCTTTGAGTTTTACAACTCAGCTTTGGTCAGCACAGCCGAGCGAGGCGTAAGACAGTTTTAGTCAGATACTGACTAGAGTTGTTTTACTTGCGAGTTGGGAAATGACACTTTTGTGGTCAGCTTCCAACTCAGCACTCTGATTTACTCAGTGTCAGCTTAAACAATTTATATAATGAGTAAATATAACAAGCAACACATACAGATATATATTGAGAGAGAGTTAGAAATTACTCAGCACGACTTATCCTGGTTCGGCCTCTCCGCCTACGTCCAATCCCCAGAATCCCCCGGGCTTTTTAAATCCAATACTGAGCTCTTTAAAGGTAGAGCACAAACCATTTACAAGGCAGTTGAATATGCAAGAGTACCGTCCTCTATTCGCCTACTCAACTCCTACTAAGTGTTATAACCGAACACCTAGATTTCTCTACCGTTGAGTACTTAAAACCGAGTACTTAGCACTACCCTCTCAATTTTACAATTGATACAGAATTGTTCTTTTTTAGACAAAGAATACTTTAGATGATTACAAAAATCACTCTAGCTTTTACACAGAAATGAGAATTTGGTGTAAGATCTTTTTCTTGTTTTTGGTGTGCTTTTGTATGTATGTTTTTTCTCTTGTATTTCGGCAAAGGATCCAAGAAGTGTACTTGTCCTTTTATAGTTGAGGTCTGAAGCAAAAATGATTTGAATCCGGAATTATCCGTTGGATTCAAACGGCTTTTTCTTTGCGACATGTTCTGGTCAGCTTCAGATTTGCAGGACAATCCTGTCGTCTGAATTCCGCAGGCGCCAGACTCGTCTTCTTCTTGCAGGTTTGTCTTCTTGTGCAGGTTTCGTCTTTTATCCAGCGGGCATTTGACCCATGCATCTCGAAATTAACTCTTTGCGTAATTCCAAGGTTTCTATTATTGGTGCAGATAGTTGTCGGATCTTGTCTTTTAGCAAACAGATCATTGGTGATGTCCTTAAAATCATTCAGCATGACTTTGATAGCCGTTGTCTTTGATTGTTGCCAATACTGATACTGAGTTGCCTTTCACTCAGCTTCCACGGTCAGCTTCGTTCTGCAAGATATAGTTCCAAAGAAGACTTTTCTTCTTTTATGTTGAGTTGCTTTTCACTCAGCTTCTACGGTCAGCTTCGTTCTATAAGCTTCGGTCCTGAAGAAGACTTTCCTTCTTTCGTACTGAGTCATTCTTTACTCAGCCCGTGCTATGTTATCATGCTGACTACGTTCTGTCTTATTTTGATTCCTGTTCTTAAATATTTTTATACTCAACATTGAACAAACGCATTAGTACAATTAAATCAAAGCACTTAAATTTAATTGTCTTAATCATGGATTAACTTAAATAATTTTGTCAAATCAAAATCATGTTGGAAAGGTGTTTCAACATAATATATTTACAACTTTAAAGATATTATTTCATTGTTTTTTAATGAATATACTCCATTCGGTCTCAAATAAATATTGTTTTAAGTTTTTTGATTTTTTATATATCGTTTTGTATTATCAATGTATTTTTTATAAAATATTTCTCAAATTTACCCTTATTTATAATTTGAGAGGTGTTTAGTAGTTAACATATAATAATTAGGATAAACAATTATAAAGTCCATGTGTTTTTACTTGACATACTAGTAAGTCCATTATGTTATTATAAGTTTTTTAAGTTTTATCTTAATCAACTTTTTAATTCCTCCATACGTTTTTGTATATAAAAGTACAAAGTTACTCATAGTTATACAAATGAAAATAACTTATCTTTTAGTTTTCAAATTTAATCAAAATAATTTTAATGAAGTTTGTGTATATGCACCAAAATTCCTATACTTGTGTACATTAATTAACAAAAAAAATCCATTATTTATTCTCTTAAATTTTAAGGATAAATAATTATAAGGTCCCCATGTTTTTACCTAATACATTAGTCAGTCCTTCTGTTTTTATAAATAAGTATATAGTCACTCAGTTTTCATTTTCATCAACTCCTTAGTCCTTATGTTTGAGTCAATGGTCAAATTATATTAAAGAAATTTTAAAATACTAAAACTACCCTTTAATCTATGTTTTAATAATAAACATATTATATTTTTTCTATTTTATGTTTTTTCTCCCTTTTCTACATAATCATAACCTCTCCTATATTAAGTAATTAATTTATTAAATTTTATATAATTATAGAACTTTAATTTAGTAACATAAAATTTATTGACTAAAAAATAAATGAAAATATTTCAAACATTATTAAAATAGAAGTAAAACTATACACAATTATAAAAAAGTAATCTTTATTCATCTCTAATAAATTTTGTGAACCAACAAATAGAATTTGATTTTTTTAAGTCATCGAAAATTCATAATAATATTAATGTTAGTATTAAAATATTATATTACAAAATAAAAGTTTAAGAGAATATATATATAAATATATATATATATATATATATATATATATATATTATGATTAGTATACACAAGTATATATCAATTTTGGTGTATATATTTCAAAAACATCATTAAAACTATTTAGATTAAATTTGAAACTAAAAGATAAGTTTTTTTTATGTATATAGCTAGGGGCAATTTTGTACTTTCTAAAAAACAAATGGAAGGACTAAAAAGTTGATTAAAACAAAATTTAAGGACCTTATAATAATATGATGGACTTACTAGTTTGTTATGTAAAAACATGAAGACTTTGTAATTATTTACCCAAATTTGTATTATTATTTTTCTTTATTCTTTAATATAATATCTTTAAATTAGCATTAAAAATTAATGAGAAATATGAACCAAGCCATTATGCACAACCACATAACCCCATGGGCTACGACACAGGAAGCTACAAGTCAGGAAGAGGTCCACAACCAACCAAAACACTCTATAAAAGGATCTCTCATTCCCTAATAAAAAGGTCTGCCTACTTCTCTCTCTCTCCCTCTCTCTCCCTCTCTCTCAAGGAAAATACTAACTTGTGCGTTGGAGTGTTCCTGTGGACCATTAACAGATTGATACGCGAGGTACTAGTTTGTAAATTTTTAAACCATATGATTTATGATTGAAAACTGGTATAACCACATGTTTTTTTTTTTTACTTTTTTCTTAAATTAACCTCTCACAATTATAAAGCATAGAGGATGGCTATTGAATCCACTTTAAATTCTTACCATTTTTTTAATCATATTACTAGCGACAATCCTCCTCCACCACAATATATTTCACGTAATGGTTTTATGACGTCATCTGCAGATTTAATTTTGAATTCGTCTTTTACTACTTGGGATGATTTAAAGAACACAGTTAGGACGTTGCTATTGAATTCCATTACTGAAGAGGTTTATCCTCTCATCACTTGTTTTATCTTCTCTCATGATATTTGGGTTGCTCTTGAACGAACATATGGAACTCTCTCAGGAACAAAATAGTTTCATTAAGTTTAGAACTATATGAATTAGAACAGGGTGAACTGTCTGTGACTGCTTATATGAAAAAATTGAAAGGTATTTTGGATGGTCTTGCTGCTTCGAATAATCCACATCCTATGCATCTATTACATGCTCTCCTCTTCAAAAAAAAAAAAAAAAATCTTGGTGAAGAATATTGTTCTACCATTCAGAATCTCATTACTCAGAAAGGCACGCATATTAACTACTATGAACTCCTAAATAGCTTAAAAACTATTGAAGGCATGCTTCATACCACAAGAAAATCTGATTTAATGGGTTCTACTAGCATAGCTGCAAACCGTGAAGTTAATGTCTCCACTATTGCACCATCAGAACCGTTGATACAGAAACAGAGGAAGAGAAGGGATGGTAATTGTTTTTTTTTTTTTTGAATCAAAATCACTTTATTAATAAGAATGGGGAGCCTCCCGATGTAGGATACTTCAAATGAATACAGGACTAGACAAATGAATGAAAGAATTAGCATAGGAACGTGCACTACGTGCCATGGCATGAGCTGTCTCGTTCGCTAATCTTGAAACATGCTTCACCTTAAAACTAGGGTGATTTATAAGAATAGTTCTCACATCACTGATAATCTCACCAAATTCGGTAAGGTCTTTTCGTTGTGCTTGTATAGAGTCCGTAACAGCTTTTGCATCTGTTTCGAAAATGACAGCCGTGTAACCCAATGACATTAGCCATCCCATGCTCTCTTTTAGCGCTAGTGCTTCCGCCATCTTAGCTGAAACAGCACCTATTGTGTGTGTGCTATATCCCTGAATAAAATTACCCATGCAGTCGCGGATGAGTGCTCCTGCACCGATACTTCCTTCATCCAAGAATAATGCAGCATCAAGATTACATTTCACGAAATCACATGGCGGAGGGATCCACTTTGTATCTGGTTTATTGATCCTAACGAGATGGCTGCCTTCGTTGACGTTTATGCTGTCAATACTAGCTGCTGCCCTTGTCCTCACGCTCGTGCTGCCAGCTGAACTATGTTCTCTACCTGCCACTGCTTTGCCGCATCGTTGACCTCTCTGAACAGCTCCAATGTCCGTTTCGGATTGTAGGCTCTCGTCTCTGTCTTCTTGCATTCGACCGTCGCTTACCGCCACAGCGACAGCAGCAGCGATGACCGCGTCGGGTGGGAACTCGAGTTGGGTCGGCTGCGCTACTGCTGCGGCTTCTGCAGCAGGACCGACTGTAGTTCAGCCGGTGTTCTCTCCTCTGGTCGTGCGTGGCCCGGTTCTCGAAGGCCCAGTAGCGGCGTTGACCTCGTCGGATGTTACTCCGAGTTGGGTCGCCTGCGCAGCTATTGGGTCTGTTTCAACAATTCTCTCCGGGTCCGCAATTTGCTGGGATCGGTTATGCTCTGCTGTGTTCTGGTATGTTTCCGCCATGGTACCTGTAAAACCAAAATTTGTTAGATTAAAATCGGTGGTACGAGAGGAGCTGGCCCCAATGACGGTTGAGCCGGCGCCTCCCTTACCCCCAACTGATGTCCTCTTCTCTGCTTGGGCACTTATCCAATCCTCAAAGAAGCGTATCGCATTTGCCATGACCACTTCGGGTCTGCAAATTAATTGGTCCCATAGTGTGCTATTTCTTGCTTGCCATATCGCCCACATCACAGCCCACCTATGCTTAATTGCATTGCTGTCCGATGAAGCACACATATGTAGAGCCCATTCTTCGATATGCTCCCACTCCTCCCCCGGCGATGCCAACCTCACAACCCGCCAGCATGCCCTTGCAAACTCGCATTCGGCAAAAAGGTGCCACCCAGACACAAAATCATGTCTCCTTTATGTGACTATGAGTAACACAACAGACACAAAATCTATTCTTATCATCTCTTAAAAAATAGATTTAGAATCTCCAGATTTCACAGTGTAATTCACAATATCAAAAGTTTGATCAATTGTAATTTCTCTTTGTTTCTCAACTCCTTGATAATTGTGTAAACTTCCTTGGTCGGAATCTCCTCCCTGTGAGGTGCCGTTGGGATCAGCGGGGGACACTCTGATGCTAAAGTTAGTATATTGTTTGTGAATAATAAAAATAATTGACAAGATTTTTAGAGAATTAGTAAGCATACCTAGAATATCTCAGAGTCGGGGTATTTATGTAGATTTTTGTAACCTTTTGTCATTAATGAGGTTATATTCGAATAGTCATGTCATTACTCCACTTGATGGCTATTAATTGCCATTTAAGTGTATTTATTCTCATTTATGGATGGCTGTAAAGACGTCCCTTGGTATTCTTAGAACCGTCAAAGCGTATGTACGTTTTTCTTAAGGACAATGGCTGATCTCTTTTACTCGCTCTCATCATGGCGTATTTTTGAGTTGGTGTGTCTCGTTATGGTCCACATGGCATGGCATAATGCTGGAGACTCATTCCTTTCTTTTATTATTATACATTTGCCTCAATGGTAATATTCAGATGTTATCAAAGAGGTACCTAAATATCCACCAAATGCAGACATATCAAGATGAGTAGCACTAGGAGATTAAAGCACACATTTTCCTTTCATGAGTTTGTAAACTTCTTGAATGATCTTATAAATCTCTAGTTTTTTTTTTCAGTTTTAACATTAGTAACATATGGATCTGCTACAATATAAGATATGTGCTTGTGAAGTTCTTTTAGAAATTTTCTTCTTAGGATCGAACCACTCAGGATAGCCTATAAGTTTAAATCATGTCTGCTTTGTGTGACCATGATTATCACAATAGACACAAAATCTCTTCTTATCATCTCTTCACAAAATAGATTTAGAATCTCCACATTTCACAGTGTAATTCACAATATCAAAAGTATGATCAATTGTAATTTCTCTTTGTTTCTCAACTTGTTGGAGCATTGAATAGACTTTATTAAGACTTGGAAAGGAATCCATCCATAGATTTGGTTCTTTATATGTCCATAAGCTTCATTAAGTCCCATTAAAAATTGTACAAGCTTATCCACTTCATTTAGATCTCTAGTGTGTTGTGAAACATTATAGATACAATTGCTAGATGCGCCGCACTGACATGAATGCTGTGGTCTAAGAATAGCCAATTCATCCCATAGACGCTTAAAATGTGTATAACAGATCACAATAGAATTATTACCTTGATTAAGCTTAATGATCTCCTGCTTAAGTTGATAAAACATAGGGCCATTACTTCCACCAAATCTCTCTTCAAGCTCTTTGGATAAATCTGTGGCGCTAGAGGAATACCGAAAAGCATATGATATATTGTCATAGAATTCAGGATCCATGCCTGAACCAAACTATTCTTCTGCCATAAAGGATATGTTATTGTACCAATAGCAGGAGGTTGGTTTTTATTGTTGACAAATGAGAGCGAGCGGTAAGAGCTCGAACGATGGATCTTCTCCGTGGTAGGAAATTGATACCAGTAAATGGAGCACTAGCTAATGAAAGTCATGGATGATCAGAATGTGTATTTAGAAGAGTATTGCTAGAACTAGCAAAAATATTTGTAAACTCTGTTTCATTCTCATCTCTCGGATTCTCAAATCTATTTCTTCTCACCATTGCTCTGATAACATGTAGAAATAAGAGAAGAGATTGAAAATGGAAAGAGAAATGAAAAATCTAATTGATTGAATAACAATTTTATACACATTGTGAGTACAAAATGAGGAATGGGGTCTTATTTATGCACAACTGTATGTTTAGATATATTGCATGAATACTGCAAAAAAATTGGCTCCTCTTGTAACTGTATCTCAACACACAATTGACTAATATTCTATCTTGACCTTATCGTTAATGCTTAGACTGAGGAATATCTGTTGCTGCCAATAGTTATTTGATAATATTATTAAACCGTAATTACCAAATGCTATGCAGGGATGGCAATATGTACTCTACCCTAAGAGCATCTCCAACAGCCTCTTAAATTAAAATTTGAGGAACGAGAATGAAAAATCAGCTCCAACAGCCTCTTAGTGGCTTCTCAAACCATTATCCGTCAGGGTAATGGGACGGGTATGGGAAGACCCCCTAGGGTACCCGGTATAACGTTTTTATATATTAAAAAAATATTATTGTGTTTTAGATATAAGATGTGAGATTTGAGATTTGAACACCAACCTTTTGTTCCTTGACCATTAAGTGATACCACTAAGCTACTTTGTTTTTATTGATTAAGGTTCAATTTGTTCAATTTTTAGATGGATGATTTATACTTTGTTTAAATTTGTAATATTTTTTATTTTATTTATTGATTCTTAACGGATAATGATACCCTCGGATACCTGTGAATTAAATGGGACGGGTATGGAATGCAAAACATATACCCGTTAGGGTAATGGGAAGGGTACGAGTAATTAAAAAATAAACGGGTAAGGGTTTGGGATTGGCACTACCCACGGGTACCCTGCCCGTTGCAATCCCTAATACTATGGGCCCGTTTTTTTTACCTACTATTTGCTGTTGGAAAAAGCTGATTTTCCAAAAAGCAGAGATTCTCTTCTTTTGTAAAAGACTGCTTTTTAGGTGTAAAAGGCAAACAATGTCATTAACTAAACACCTAATACTGTTTTTCAATGTAAAAAGCAAACAAGATGTCACTAATCAAACACCTAAAACTCTCATTTTGAAGTGAAAAGGTAAACATGAGCATGAAAATGAACAACCAAACACACCCTATGTGATTATTTAATTTAAAAATCAAATATTGCTCTTTATGGCTGACTAGCAAAGTAATTTTAAACTTCTAAAAAAAACAAAGTAACCATTTTTCTATTATACCGCTATTTATTATAATTTAGAATTACTGAATATAGAATAAAATAAATGCTTTATTTATTAAAAAAAAAAAGTAAAGTTTAAGAATTTTATTGAGAAAAAAAAAATGTTGTAAACATACTGCAAACTTTAGTAACCATTAGTTACAATTTAACCGCAGAGAAGATATTCATTCGAGATTGGTATGCCGAGAACGAATGGCCTCAGGGCTTTGTCCTAAAACTTCACCCAACTTATAAACCACCATTTCAAACAACACGAACAACGCTCCTTCATAAACACTTCCCATAGGCAGCAACTCCCGAGACTTTTCTTTCCCTTCACCGTCGCTGGCCATAGTCTGCGCCGGCACATAGCAAACAACGCTGGCATGCTTCACACAGGATCCCGTCTCAGGCTGAGCAGTCAGCAGCACAACTTGCGCACCACATGATCTTGCCAGTGAGCATAAGGCATCAACGGTCGAGAATCCCCCAGGTCCAGCAGAGGCGATAAGGAGATCATTGGAGTAAATTGGGGGAGTGGTCATATCCATCACCAAGTGAGTAGAAAGTCCCAGATGAGCTAGCCGCATGCATAGGCCCTTCAGCATCAGCCCCTCCCGCCCTACTCCATACAGAAAGACGCGGCCACTCTGATTTGCAGCAGCAGAAATAGCATTAACCATGACATCCAGTGGTGGTGGGTAGGGAGCAGTAGAGTTGGAGAAGACGGCAGCAATTTGATTGCATATTTGTGAGGCTAGAGTGAACATTGTTGTGTTGTGGAATTAGGTTTATCTGTTTTCAGTGGACGTGAACCAACAATTTATATTTGTTTTTTTGGAAAAAGAAGAAGTCCGAAATGGATAAGGATGTATTCAAGTCCAACAAATGTTTATGATATGTTCGATAAAATGTGAATTGATGACAATGACTTGCCACCAAGTTCCACGAGTAATTATACAAAATCAAACGTACAAGCAGGGAGAACAGGATTAAGGCTACTTTCATCGTATACCAAAAATACCATTCCAGTTTTATCATATGTTTTATATTGGGGTTAATAGCTTCTACGCTCCACTGCCTGGAGGTCTAGAAGATTGGCGAGGTGAATTTGTTGAGCCCTCTTGAATTTCTCTATCTTTCACACCAGCACGTAACGATGATGACGAGACATGTTTTCCGTCCTTTCCCTTGGCAGAACCATTTGCCGCATCCTCTTCTTCCTCATGTAATGATCCTTGCCACTGGAGTTCCTTCACTTTCCGAAACTCATCATAATGTGCTCGCCTGTGTTCCCTAAAACTTGCACCCTTGTTGGATTCAGAACCTGACAATAGAATTCAATTACACACACACACACACACACAAAAAAAAAAAAGGAAACTGAAACACACTACAAGGAGAAAGGATAAAACAGAGAAAAGGAAGACAAGTCTTTTTTTTATTCTTTGCTTGAAGTAGTTCAGAGAGCGCTCCTGTTCAGTCTTTGGCAGAATAATGTTTAGGAAAATGTTTGCCAAGAACGCAACTTAAGAATTTCTCAAACTCTAATATTTCATAAACAACAGAGGAGCAACTCAATTTAGTCATACATGACTGTAACAGAAAAGCAACTGATTGGTTTTCCTCAACTCTTTCAGCCAGTATATGAAAAGGGATAAGGTAATGACCTCAAGGTTATTGGGGAGGTGTCAATTTGACACCCACATACAAAACAGCACCAATTTAACCCCAGCGTTTATGAAATGGTGTCAACTTAACCCCAACATCTATGGAATGGTGTCAATTTAACCCTAACATTCTATCCCTTTCTTCTCTGAGATAATTAGACGATACAATAATTACACCATTTCATAAATGTTGGGGCTAATTGGTGCTATTTTGTACATGGAGGGCAAATTCATACTTCCCCAATAACCTTGAGGCCATTTGGATACCTTATCCCATATAAAAATAATGCAGTGCAATGCTACAAGTCATCACCTTGCGAACTGCAGTGGAAGTCTCAAAAGCAATTATGTTAGATGAAAACTGAAAGGCATTTATAATACTATTGCCTGCGGAAAAACACAACTCAGTCTGTGCAGAAGACGGCGTATAAATAACTAACCTTCTTCATCTTGGTCCATAGGATCTGCTTCATCCTCAGATGAAGTCCAGCCAGATCGCTTACCAGTGCTTTTACTTGAAGAAGCCACTGTATCCAATGCATTTCGCAATTCTTCTGCATGCATTGCTTCACCAACATCATCAAAGCTACCCTGCATAGGAGACAGGGAACCTGCATGACCAACAAAATTTGGATGATTCGAAGTGTTTGAAGAATGCAAAGCATTTAATGATGATATTCCAAGTATGATGAATGTGAAACAAATATATTATCACTATCTAAACCGCAGTGGAGTGAATGCATTATCTCATATCAACTAATAAAATAGAAAATCAAAGTCTTATTTCAGAAAAGTTAGACAATCCAGCTCAAAGGCTTGGTCTGACTAAATAGTGGTACAAATATATCACTACCTAAACTGCAATTTGGTGAATTGAATTATTTCATATCAACTAATAAAATAGAAAATCTCCATAAAAAAACAAAATAAAATAGAAAATCAAAGCCTTCTTTTGAAATGCTAGACAAAATCCAGCTCCAAGGCTTGTTCTGACTCACAAAAATGATAGAGAAATAGACACATACTAGAACAATTAGAATGATTTCTGAAAAGGAGGAAAACGATATGGAAAGCAAAAGTACCATCATCATCAATCATGGGGTGGTATGGTGTCTTCGGTTCAGTTATTTTCTGCCTTACAGGCTTATTTGCTTCAATTTCCCCCAGATTGTTCTCATCCCATTTAACACGAGAACTGCCACCCCTATTCGCATGAAAAGATCAACACAAACTTCAAGTATCTAATCAAACTATATAGCAATCAATCAATAGCTTAACAATTCACAAGTATTATAATCATAAAAAAGAGTGAAATACTGAAGAAAATATAATTATAAATAATAGTAAATCAAATTGAAAAAGGAGAAATACAACAAGTGCTACTACAACATAGTCATTAAAGGCGCAAGAGGCGCAAAGGGGTCCTGGAGCCTAGGACCAAGGCTCAGGCGTGCGCCTGAGTGACACAAGGTAACAACATTGAACATTTCTAAAATGCAACAAATAGTCAAATACTAAATCATATCCAATTACCCATAATCTTAATCATAAATAAATTTCAAGTTAACTAATAAGTCTTCCATAATTGTAATTCTTAATAAAATTTCTAAATCTAAAGATTAAAGTTCGACCAAATCCCAAGTTAATAGTATAAAAACTACTTTTCAAAGCTTTCATCAAAACTAAAATCTCCATTCGTGATATTTCTAAACTCTTCAATAGGGACCAGCCGCAGCGTTGTTGTTCTTTGCGATGTTTCCGTCCAAATCTTATTTATTTATTTTTATTCTAATTTAATTTCATCCCTAGATCATATAAATAGAAAAGAGCTGAGATTAAAACATCCTATTTTTAACTAGAAACCTTAAAAAACTCTGTATAGCTTAGCTTCTAAGTTTTAGCCTAGGCGCTAGGCTCAGAAAGGCGCACGCCTTTTGATCAGTGCCTGCCTTTAGACTTCTCAGGTGACATGCCTGGAGCCTAGAGCCTGAGGTACACCTTTCATAGTTATTAAAGGCGCACTACAACGCTCGGGGTCCTAGACCCTTGGCGCATGGTACAGGCCTGAGCGACACAAGGCACACTAAAAGAATAAAAGTATAATTTATATAGTACCGCCATAAATAATAACAATTTAAATATAAGAAATTGTAAACTTTAAAATCAAAATGCAAATAAATACGAATTCATTTCAATATTCTTAATCATTCTAACATGCAACCCTATATTCTAAAGTTGAAGTGTTCAGCTAAATAGTGAATCCTAAGGCCACTAAATTACTAATAGCTACTTCTTATCAAAAGTCTCCAACATCAAGTTCTTCCCTCGTTTGCTTCTTTTTCTCTGGTATTTTACTGTTGTTGTGTGCTTCTTTTCCCTCTGTTTCCCATTATGCATCTTTCTCTCTCTCTCTCTCTCTATTTTTTTCTGCGAATGTTCAATTTGTAAGCCTGTCTGCATCCCTTTTGTTTTTGTTTATTTTTGGACACTAGATGCTGTCTGATCCAATGGTTGTGATTGAACATGTGGGTAAATAATATAAACCCCCCCAAAAATAACCCGGGACACAAAAGGCATTCTGATAACCTTGTCCAGGCGCACAAAGGTGCGCCTTGGCGTCGCCACAACAACCTTGCTCGCCTTAGGGGGTGCTAGGGCGCACGGCCTTGAGCCTTGTGCACCTTGCGCCATGGCTTCGTCATTAACAACTATCACGCCTTTGATAACTATGTGCTACACATTAAGTTCCAATAACCAGCAATAAGAATTACTAAACTGATTGATATTAAAAATTCACTATTTTCTCATAATCCATTATTTATATAATTGATGTCTGCAACTGGAACCAAGACAATGCTGAATATCAATTATAAAGGTAGCTACTAGTGTATTTCAAATAACTTCAAGCTGTATATGAGAAAAATCTGCATATTTGACATAACTGAGATAAGAAGTTAATGCAAAGATAATCAGCTAGTTGACATACACAGGAACATCTGTTCTTCAAAACAAATGTAAAGATATTCAGCTAGTTGACATAAAACATCTCGAGCTTCTTTATAAATTATATGTGTGTGTGCGCGAGTGAATGTTTTAACCATACAACACCAGATGGATCAAAAACACTCAAAAAAATATAGGCATCAATTTGAAGGTAGTTGTTGCTTAATGTAAAGCAAACTAGCATAGATATGAAGTATAAGGGAAAAGAAAAAGCTGATATGGATGATAAGCTTTAATTACTTCATTTATATGAACTTGCTAACTCTTCAATCTCTTCAATCACTGATAAATACCAAGCTATAGCTGATTGACTTGATTCCACTGAGACAATAGAGAAAGAATGTTGTTAAATTTTGTATGCGAGACAACAAAAGATTAAAATGGCATGCCAATAAACATGATAGCGGTATAGCAAGAAAACCCATATTAATTTGGTGTTTGTGTGGAGAATGAAAAGGTCGAAATCAAAATGAAACAACTCAGAGGCTCTGTCTTATCAACCCACAAAAAATTGAAGGAATGCTTAGCAATGGATATAATGAAACAACTTTAAAAAAAAAACATACTATGTAGTAAAAGAATAGCTTTACATAATAAAAGAGAATGCATATCAGAGTTACAAGGGAACACTAAGCAACAAAGAAAACGGAAGGACCACTGGGCCAATTCAGGATCTCAAAAGCTGTGAAAGTGTCAAATTTCATGGTCATATGGCATAAGAGTTCCAAGATATCATGCACCTATCTATAGCTTTGAGCCATGCTCTCAGCTACTAACTTCCAAACAGCAAATTTAAAGGATTGCTCAACCCTTGATGAAACGATACAAAGTAAAGGTAAAAAAAAGCTATACTATATAATTATAAGACTCAGTATTTTCTAATATTGAAGTCAATTTTCTTAGTGATACATCATAATGATAAGAAATGAAAATGGAAGAGATCTTGCAACCAGTTAACAGCTTAACATAATCGAAATTAAGAGCTAGATAAAAGATATTTGGAAGCAATAAACAAATAAAAGCAACCACCTGCGGTTTGGCCATAGTTATTAAAGGCGCGCCTGAGGCGCGCCTATGGCGCATGGCGCACCAGGCGCAGGCCTTAGCGCCATGGAAGCCCCATGGCGAGGCGCTATCGCTATGGCGCGCGCCTGGTGCGCCATTTTGCGCCAAAGGCAGTTGCCAAAGGCGCACCAAGGCGCGCCTTGACAGTTAGAGGCAGTTATGGGCATTTTTTTGGTAGCTACTTTATATATCGGAATGGAACACATGTTATATTAACAAAAAGTATCAAAAAGGAGAGAGATTATAGGTTTTAAACTAAGTAGAAGACGAAGAGACTCTTTAAAGAGGAAGAGACAGAGTCATTTGAAGAGTAAGAGATAGAGTCATTAAAAGAGGAAGAAGTTTAGTAGAAAGAAAACACATCAAACGGATTCAAACAACAAAAACAAAGAAGCCAAAGGGAATTCAACTTCAACAGTTTGATGATCAATAGTTTGATGATGCCTTAGATGAGGAGTGTGATAGTGATGATGAGGAGTGATGGATTTGGAGAGTTTTGATTAGGAGTAGAACTTAGGAATTAGTATTCAACTTTAGAGTTTTCTAATATGGGGTTTATTTTGCATTTTAAAATTTATTTATGCTTAAGATATTTTCATGATTTAGTTTTATGTTAGTTTTATATTTTTATAATTTTTATTTTTTTAAGTGCGCCTTGTCTCCCTATGGCGCGCGCCATCGCCATGCGCCATGCGCCATGGCTCCAGGACCCCTTGCGCCTTGGTGCGCCATGCGCCTTTAATAACTATGGGTTTGGCTCAGATTGCATTTGGATGTCCTATGTATAATCCTATTCTACAGTCTACACCACATACACTAAATTTACAACAAAGGACAACAAGAAGCATCTGATTCTGGCTTCAAACCTGCTAAAATCTGAAATTCTGGTTTCCTCCAGCACCGTTATCTACACGTTAAACTTTCAATTTATGACTTAGATTGTGAACACCTAAAAACTTTAAAATTAATAGTATCCTTAGCTTAAGATACAAAGCCATAAATGACTAATCAATAAAATCCATTTTGACAGTCGCTCGTCCAATTGATTAAACCTAAAAAAAC
This sequence comes from Euphorbia lathyris, assembly GCF_963576675.1. NCBI lineage: Eukaryota > Viridiplantae > Streptophyta > Magnoliopsida > Malpighiales > Euphorbiaceae > Euphorbia > Euphorbia lathyris. Next base: position 25,316,992 of record NC_088910.1, on the reverse strand, counting down.
CAGGTCTCTTAATAAAAAGATGAAAAATCACGAGCTATAATTCAATACTCCATAAATTCTACATTAATCAACTTCAAACTACGGATCGATAAAGCAAAGGCCAACAGGTTCCGCTCGTTATCCCAGAAGGTGCATAAAAATTGGAGAGGAAAAAAACAGGCTAATTTGAAATGTAAAAGGCAATTCTGGACACAACTATCAGTTTACAAATTCATGAAACTCATAGTTTTCCTAGTGTTTTTCTTTCATATCTTTTCTAGGAAACCAAACAATAACATGAACGAAATGGAACGAGAGATAGAGAGAGATGTACCTGCGGAATGGCCTGGCGCTTGGAAATTTGCGAAGTTTCGGGCTCCGCCTTTGATCTCATATTTTTGTGATTTTCATTTTATTAACTGTTGTTTCGTTTTACCATTTTACCCCTTTCGTCGATGAAGCTAGATTTCAGTTTTGTGTGGGTTTCACGTTCCTCCCTATGCGGCTTTTACCAATTGCTGCCAGCCATCCAATGCCTAATTTTCTTCGTAATCTGCATTATTCTATTCAATATGTTAAAAGAAAATAATGTGCAAAAATATGTTCAATTTTGATTGTAAATAACAATTTTATCTTTAACATTAAATGATTTAATTTTATTTTTAATATTAACATGTTATCTAATATTCATATGTTATATCAATTTGAGAAATAATTTATCAAATCATTTTTTCCATAAATTATTTATCAAAAAAAATCTTCTCTATAAATTTTATCATTTACATTACATGTGAATGTATGTTGTTTTATCATTCATTAGTAACAGATAATAAACATATAAATATATACGATTTTTTTTTAATTTAAAAAATTAGATTGTATTTTTTGTTCGAATTTGATAAAAAAATCCAAATATTTCGTCGAATTTAAAACTATTAATCTTTAATTCTATTATTAAATCACAAAATGAGAAATCTTTTTAGAACAAAATGATATGCAATTACCGTAGAATAAAAAATAAAATATCTATTTTTTATAATGATGTCTGAAATTGATCCAATTTGCTAACTTTAGAAATAAAATTAGTATCATTTTATACGTTAAAAGTAAAAATTGATCCTAACTGTCAATGTTAGAGGTATTTTTGCATATGATCCCTTAAAAACTTATTTATTTTAAGATAAATAATTTATTAGTCTATCGATTTATACATGATGAGGAAGATGGGCCTGCAGACCTGCGAAGCCTGAGGTGCCCACCTACGCAGCCATCCAGGGAACAAGCCCAATAAGCAATTAGGCTAACTTGGCCAAATGCACAAAGGCACGCCAGTCATTAACCTCATTGTCTATCCTTATAAGTGGATCCTGAATTCTCACACTCTTTCTCTAAAACTTTTTACTAATTGCTTATCTTGCTCTATTACTCTGTTGACTTGATAATTAGAGTGTCGACAAGGACCGTCCTAGTGCAAGAGGAGAACTAGAGGAAAACTTTGTCCGGAAATCTCATAACTCTATTATTTGGTGCAGTGAACGTGGAGACTCCTTTTCACATTCTCAAAGGCCATATTTTCTGTTGTAACTTTATCAAGCATGGAAGATTATCAAGTAACCCTTATGTTGATCAAAGAGATGGTAAACCCATTAATTTATAACACTACTGCCCCCTTAACTAAAGTCCATGAGAGTCGAGCAATACAACCGTAGAATCTAGGCCCCTTACTTATGAAGGTCAACCCTGACGAGGAATCTATTGGGGCCTCCAAGCAACTCATCAGCATAATAAAAAGCTTCCAAACTACTGAAGTCATTCAGATGACAGCTCAAATGAAGACCATCGACTAATTGGAGGAGATATAAGAGAAGGATGAAGAAGAGAAATTACAGAAGGGTATAAAAGTAATTTAGTTATTAGTGAGCCCTATTTTTAATTTTGAAAGAGTTGAAAAGTGATCATGTGGCAAGTGTTGGTCCCTTATAACGTAACAAGTTAGTTCCAAGGAAGGGGATAGGAACTATTTAAAATTTTAAGTACGTTGAGGCTGACTTCTTTTTCCTTTGAAAAGGATTATACAGCGCGCTGAGTCAATAAGACACTAGCTTAGTCAACTAGTGACTAAGTCAGCTTCTTTCGTTGACTCAGGAGATAGCACTTTGAGTCTATTCCTGAACTTAAACACTCAATACACACAACTCAGCTTAACCTATTTACTTGGTCAGTTTTGTTTAAAGCAAGCAATATATATATTAAGGAGTTTAAGGTTAGAAAGATATTACTCAGCAGATTTATCCAGGTTCGGCCTCCAAGCCTACGTCCTGTCCCCGGAACACGTTCCAAGATTTCGAATTCTCTACTGAGCTCTTTAATGGTAGAGCATCAAACCTTTTACAACTTAGAAGCTGAGTATAACAAGAGTACCTTCCTCTATACCTCTACTCACTCCTAATCTCACGCTGAGTACTATAACCGAGTACTCAGCCTCTCCTTTCTAATCTCTAGAAATGATAAGGATTTGTCCTAAACAACAATTGCTAAGACACCTTAGATGATTGAATAATCACTCTAGACTTTTACACAAAAGATATGAAATTTGGTATAAGAATTTGCTTTGCTTTTTCTTGCAGAACTTTGAGTAGAATTTTGGTCAGCATAATGGCTTGATCAAGTTCTGTATCTGATGAAGCAACTGAAGGGCTCTATATATAGAGACGTCTGAGACATCGGTCATTTCGAATTTCGAAATAACCGTTTGAGGGAAACAGCTTCCTGTCGTTGTCACTCAGTCTTGCTCAGAGCTCTCGGCCAATCAGATTTGAGTATCTTCTGTCCTCGGTCAGTGTTGAGCAACTTTTAGTCAGCTCGACAGAATGTCTCTCCATTTATGGTAAGGTCAACTAGACAGCGTTCTGTGTCTCCTGAACTTTACCCAAAGTGAAAACACTTTGTCTGGAAGTTGTTCTTGCTCAGCTGCTGTCTTGTATTCTTTATCGATTCAACTCAGCGGCTTCACTCCGAAGTTGTTCAACGAAGGTCTTCTAGATCCTTCTCTTGCTGAGTTGCGTTTTGATCATAACGACAGCGTTTTGTACACGCGGGCCGAGTTGTCTTGATCTGTTTGACTTGGGCCTTGACTTTCGTATGGGCATTGGGCTTTTTAATTCTTTATGTCTTATAAACAATTTTAACTCAAGATTGTACAAACACATTAGTATAATAACTCAAAGCATTTAAACTTAGTGTGTTTAGAATATATTTAATTTTACTTAAATAATTTTGTCAAATCAAAATCATGTGGAAAGGTGTTTCAACAGCAAGTTCAACATGCTTGACATGTACACTTTAGTGGGAGGTTATATATAAGGTGATGTTTATTAGTATGAAAAATTGAAGGTTGTATAACAAAGTGTGATATGAGGTAAAGATTATACATCTCATATGTAATTTACTCGTATTTTATATTGTACATATTTTTCATTGCACTTAGAGAGTTTCATTATTATTTGATAGAGAGTTTCATTGTTATTTGATGGAATGATCGATTCAGCCGATTGATTCATACGTTGCAAAAGCATATAATAAGTTGAGATTATGAGCCTGTAATCACTTAAAAATTTCCGGAACAAGTAGTAAATGAAAACATGTTTTTGCTTAAATCGATTTCACTACTAAGTCAGTTAGTTAAAACCGGATTTTTCTAGATCGTAATGCTTTCATTAGATTAAATTCTAGCCGCTAAAAAAGGAATGTCTAATTGAATAGTGATGGATTATTTGTCATACTTAGTTCATCTAGGATTTAGGAAAAATAAGATTGGGAGTGCTTTAGATATCCTTTTTCAACCTATGATTAATAATTTTGAGTATTGTACAACGATTACCTTTTTAACTGAGATATTTCATCATTTTGTTTAATTCGAATTTCAATTTTGCTTTTTTTTTATGCAATTTATCTTTTTATTTTATTTTCCAATCCCAATCATTCAAACCCCCCCCCCCCCCATTTTTTATTTTACTTCTCATTATTTTGAAATTTGAATTGATATTAATCTCCATGCATTTGACTCTTACTTATCCCGTTACAATTTATTTGTTTAAAAAAATCGGAATGATTGAACCAAGAAACCTAAAAACGAAAAAAAAATTTAAAAACCACACTCAACCTCTTTCTTTTAAAAGAAATAAGAATAGATCCATTTCTAAGTGGAAGACAAAGGCCTCAAGGAATTGATCATGCCAAGTAATGCTACACATGGCCACATCTACATGACAAGCCACACGAGTCCTCAGAGTTAAACCATGAAACCAAGTACATGTCGAGCCTAGGAAACTCATATCAATAAAATCCATATCAGTAATCCAGGAAGAGAACGTAACTCATCTATCCAATGCGCTTATGTCCGACTTCTCATAAGAAGACACAATGCAGTTGAAATCATCTGTAATGAGCCAAAGGGTCAAAACTGAAGACTTCAACTCTAACATGTCAACAGAAGATTGTCGTTTAAACTCATTCTAAGGGAGAACATAAACAAAGGAGACATCAAACAGAATACCATGAATTCCCCCTCCCACACAGATTAATTTGATCATGAAGAAACTATCTATTAAGTACCAGAATATTAAACAAATAAAAAGTTAGAGCACATACTATTTTTCTTTTTTCTTTTTTTATTATTAATAAATATATTTTTAGATTGTTTTTTAATCACTAAAGCGAAAAATAAATAAAAATAATTCAAAATGACCTAAAAAATTAATTTTATATTTTATATATTTGAAATGTTTGATAAAACTAAAAACTAAATGGTAAAAAAATTATATGGAATTTTTAGTGTTAAACATTACAAATGTTTAAATTATTAAATAATATAACTATTTAAAAAACACTCCTAAAATAAACCATTGAATTTAATAATATTAAATATATAAAAATATAATATAAATATATCTATATGTTCTTAAATAAAATTTAAAAATATTATTATTAACAATATTCAACGACTTAAAATTGTAAGTTGAATATTTCAGTGTATTAGAATAAAATTGCAAGTTGAATAATTTTCTATTAAGGTGTTGGCAAATAGATTGAAAGGTATCCTCTCAGTGGTAATTTCAGAGAGTCAATCTACTTTTGTCCTTGGCCGATCATTAATTGATAGTGTTCATGTTGTCTTTGAGGCTTTGCACTATATGAAAAGGAAGTAGAGAGGGGGAGTGAGCGAGGTTGCACTGAAAATTAATATCAACAAGGCATATGATCAAGTTGATTGGGGATGTCTAAAATCGGTGATGATTAGAATGGGGTTATGTGCATAATGGATTGATTGGATTATGTTATGTATTAGTAGTGTTTCTTATTTCGTTGCTGTGAACTCTGAGATTGTGACTCTCCGCCCACTAGGGATGAAACTTAGACAATGTGATCCGTTGTTACCATATTTGTTCATTTTGTATGTGGAAGTCCTCTCACAGTTGATATCATAGGTTGAGAGGCATGGGCTCATCACTAGCTGTCGGGTATGCTCGGAGGCACCGAATGTTACCCACTTGTTTTTTTGCCGATGATAATTTTCTGTTTTTAGGGCTACATTTGAGCAAAGTAGAAGGGTTGCTGATTTGTTACATACATATGAGCTGGCCTCTAGTCAAGTAGTGAATTTAGCGAAATCAGGCCTCTACTTTAGCCCAAATGTGAAGGAAATGGAAGAGGGGGCGATTCGTGCTAAACTCGAGGTTCAGGGAGTCATTGATAGGGGTCGGTACTTGGGGTTGCCATCGTTGATGGGGAGATCTAAAAATTTAATTTTTGGGTTTCTGAAGGAAAGATTGGCTAAGGTCCTGTTCTTTTTTACTTAATTTTAGCATAAGTAAGTTCAGTTAAGTTCAGTAGCATTCAGTTCAGTTCAGTAATTTAATTTTAGTAATTATCATTATTTATTATAAATAATATATTATATATAAATAATTATAATTATAATAAAAAATGATAAATTATATATATATATATATATAATAAATTATATATAAATAATTATAATTATAATAAATAATGATGAATTATATATAAATTATAATATATATATATATATATATTATAATAAATAATAATAAATTATTTATTATAATTATATTATAAATATATAATTTATTATTATAATTATAATTATTTATATATTTTTTTCTGGTAGGCAAAGGAAAGAAAAAAAATAAAAACCAAAATATTAACCCAAGATTAGCCTGGGAAAGCTTGTTGGGGTTTAGTGTCCTATAGACAATTGTTCTAGGATACAAACTTAATGTAAATGAATTGTTCTTTATATCATTTGTTTAATGAGATATATGTTTTATAACTATATAAAGGCAATCCCTTTTAAGCACTAAATAAAGTCTAATAAAAGGAAATCCATAAGTTTATTTAAAGTGATTATAAAGTGTTCATACAAGCATGAAGTGAGACAAAACTTTATAATAAACTAATAAACTTAAAACCACCCCAAGTCAAGTGATATGTTTAGGATTGATATATCACTGTTGAGACTTGTATGTAACAATGTCTTCTGTCCGACAGAAAGCTGATCTCACAAGCTTCATATATACAGATATCTGGACAGTTACATAGATCCGATGAAAAGTTGTTCATTAGGATTGGGGATCCGATTTGAGATAACAGGATGGGTAGATTCATCCTTGTCACCTGTTCATCTCATTGGTATTAATAGGTATAACTAATCCTCAGACTCAAAGGAATATTAATTGGTATTCTGGATTACGGAATGTGATGCTTTGACTCTGGTGTAACACGATCCTTAACAGAGATGACTCTGGGGTGTGAACAGTAGACGTTGGGTATCACATGAAGTAATTGCGGAGTCGTTATATATTGGATTGAGCATTTATCACTCCCGATAAATGGGAGATACATCCATGGATCGCTTGTGGAAGACTCGACTCTAAATCCTTGCAAGGTGATAGCTTAAGAGTAAGAAATACAGATTTCACTTAACCTATCTTTTTGAGTTGACTCGGCCTGTACAAGTAAAATGAACGTCTCGCTATATGTGACTTGACATCACCCATAGTCATAAGATTCAGTTCAAGGATGTAGTTGATAAAAGATCGAATTATACTGTAACTAATACAGAAAGGTTAACGACAGAATCAACCTGTCTTCTTATAGCTCTGGGGGAATGATTACGGACTTGCTAATCACATACTCTGTACATCATTCCGTTATGCAAAGATTAAATATAATTCTTTGAAAATTAATTTAATAACGTTGCATACGGCTAGAAGCAATAAGAACCTAATGGATCACACATAAGACTTGGAACCTAAAAGAGAGATGGATGTTAATTAATTGATAGAAGCCCAATTGAGCCCAATAAGGTCCATGGACATAAGGGGGTCGAAATTCATGTAGTGATATACATGAATAATTAATTTGATTTTGTTAATCCTAATTAGATTAGGAATATGAATTAAATTAATTAAGAGATAATTAAGTTAGGAGTTTTAATTGGATTAATATACTCCTATTATTATCCAATAAGGTTATTATTATTATCCTTAATATATTAGATATATAGTGAGATAATAATTAGGAATTCTATTCCGAATGGAATTCCTATTCAGTAACCTAATTCTATCTAACTAGGGATTAGATACAAGAGATTATAAATACCCCTTCCCTTGAGATTTTCGAAATCCAAGCAAGCCATACCCTACTTGTGATTTTCGAAATTCACATAGTCCAAGAGAGAGAAAATTCGACACCCCTAGTTCGAGGACGAGATTTCTCTACGGCTTCATTTGATCAATTGATTTTCATCTATTTCTTTTATCCTTGATCTTGTGTTGATTAATTAGAGGCAATCTACTTTGGTTGCTATTCAACGGTTGATACTAAATTAATCTTTCCGTGTTTTATTTCGTGTTTGGGAACTCGAAGAAGAAAAACAAACAAAAGGGAGAAATTCGTTTTACTACTCCTACATCAGGTCAGTTCACGATTTCGCGGATTCCCGGAGATTGAACCGTCGGATCGTCGCGATTTTTGGACAGGAGCTTCTAGACATATTCTTCCACGTTTTCCACCGAAGGGATTGTCGTTCGGAGGTCTGGAAGGTGTATTTCGGATAGGGGCAGATTGGTAGATAGTTTCTATCTCTTTTGAAGTTGTGGGCACATCGTTTGCAACGGTAGATAGAACTTCTAAAAGGTATTTGTTCTTATCCTTCTTTATATGAAATAACGGTTAACGGATCTTGTGGTTAAATGGAAATAGGTTAAAAATTTTATATTTCCGCTGCTATACCTTAGCCTAATTTCCAACAGTGGTATCAGAGCCATCGTTAAATCCGTTATTTCATATATGAAAATTTAGAAGTTTTTCAATAGGATTGAATAAATATTTATAGTTAGGATTAATTAACAAATTGTTTTGATTAATTAATTCTAAGGATAAATAAGTTTTAATTAATTGTAATTAAAATAGATTATGCGTATGTTCCTAATTATTTTGGTTGATAATCATGATAACGAAATCTATTAGTTTTATAGTTAGATTGATAAAATCAGTTTTATTAATTCTAAAGATAAAACGGAAATCTATAGTAGTTTTTCCTATTTTCTGAAAATCGTTTTAAAACCGTTTTAGAACTGATATATATATATATAATCGTTTTTTAAATATATATGTTTCAGAAATTGATAGTTTTCTGTTTTGATTATCGAATGAAAATTTGTTTAAAAGTTTGTTTTACCAATTTGTAAATCAAAATGTTAAATGAATTAAAATCAAAATAATTGGGACGTGCATAATTAAAGTTTTGTATAGTTATATTAATCTAAAGATTAATATAAAAGATACGAAACTATTAGAAGTAAAATTGGATGAAAGTTAATTTGATAAGTTAATGTGATTAACATAAATATTACATAAGATAGTTATGTAATCAACCAATTAAATTTATTTAATTGAGTCTATGCATGTTTGGAGTTATGGACATATTTGGACCCTCTTTTAGTCTTTTGGTATTTTTGAAATAGGGCATGCGAGTCCTGCCTTTCTACTATCTATTGTAATTTCTCCTCTCATCTGATTCCCTTCAATTCAATTGAAGTTTTCTTTAGTAGTATAGAAATTAATATGTAATTTCAAGGCGCCATGGAGAAGACAGAGGACCTAAAGAGAAATATGTAATAGTTAGTATTTCCTTAGGTTTGCCCTTTTATTCCGTCTCTGGCTCGACGGAATAATTTAGATGATATGTCCATAACGCCAATGTATGTAAATGTATGTGTCTGATGTATGCTAAAGCAAATCAAGACTAAGTTAGATTATGAGACCAAAAATAAAATCCCTCATTAAAAAGTTAAGTAAATAAACAAGTTATTAAAATCGGTTGCCCCTCCCTAATATTATAATTCAGCCGGCAGTGCTGAGGGCCTTTGGGTTGTTGAGTAAACTCAAGCTCGGGGTCCTTTCGGTAACACCTGAATTATCAAAAATCATTTTTCATGAATATGGGGTAATACTTAAATTAGATTATGATAATTAGATGAGTAAACTCATGTTGTCATAAACTAATGGGCAAGACGGTTGGGATTAATATGAATAGCATATTAGTTACTAATGTGGTTAGTAACCCAATAACCTAGGAATCACATTAAAGATGTGATTGATTACATGAATCTACCTAATGAATGAGACTAGCTTGTTGAGTAAACTCAATGCGAAATCTCAGGAGTTAGGATCCTAGCTCACTAAAGGATTTGTGAAATTCTTCGAATTAATATGGAGGGCTATTAATTTGGCAAAATAGTGGGAGCAATCTAAAATAAACTAAAAGGCCTATAATTTTAGATTGATATACTTTAAGCAAATGAATGACATACGTTTACTCTTTCTCACTCTTAGGTTTAATTAAACCCACTCTTATAATCATGACTAAAACCAATCTGCAAAATATTCTTACCGATAACAAATTGAATGGTTCAAACTTCACCGACTGGTTTCGTAACCTCAAAATTGTTTTGAAGTTCGATAAAATAGGGTATGTACTTGATACATCGATACCCCCTCTCCCTGCTGATGATGCTGCCATTGAGGAAATTGATGCTTACCAGAAGCATAAAGCTGATGATGATCATGCCGGATGCATCATACTTGCATCGATGACACCGGAATTACAAAGGCAACATGAGGAAATGGATGCCTATTCCATCATCATGCACCTAAAGGAATTGTTTGGGAAACAAACCAGGTGCGAACGCTACGAGATATCCAAGTTGCTATATCGTAGTAGGATGCAAGAGGGCACATCTGTCATGACACATTGTGTCAAGATGATTGGCTACATTACCAAACTTTCTAGTATTGGATTTGCGATGGATAACGAATTAAGTATAGACTTAATTCTTCAATCCCTCCTAGAAAGTTATTCACAGTTCATTATGACCTATCAGATGAATGACTTGCAAACCTCTTTTGAAGAGCTTGCAAATATGCTCAAGTCAGTTGAGCCCAATATGAAGAAAGACAAAGCCATACCGGCTCTTGTCATTGAGGGATCAAATAAAAGGAAAGAGAGCTATCCCAATCCTAATTATCCCAAGAAATGTAAGAAAGTCGTGCCCTACAAAGCTAATGGAAAGGAAGTGAAGAAGCCCAAAGGAGAGTGCCACTTCTGTGGTAAAGACGGGCATTGGAAGAGGAACTGCAATGAGTACCTAGCCTCCCTCAAGAAGGGAAATGGCGGTGCTTCAACATCTGGTATGTTTTATATTGAAATAAATACAGTTTCACTGTCTGAATCTTGGGTATTAGATACCGGATGTGGATCTCATATTTGTACAAATATGCAGGAACTAAATCAGACTAGGGAACTAAAGAAAGAAAGCATAAACTTGCGAGTAGGAAATGGAGCAAGAGTTGCCGCCCTCGAAATTGGAGATTATGTTTTAAATTTGCCCTCTGGGCTTGTAATAGAATTAAGGAATTGTTTATACGTTCCTCAAATGTCTCGCAACATTATTTCTATTAGCCGTCTTGTTGACGACGGTTTTCATATTTCAATAAAAGACAAGAGTTGCAATTTTTATAAAGATTCGATCTTTTATTTTTCAGGAATTTCACAAAATGGGATTTATGTGTTAGATAATAAAATTCCTGCTTGTGCAATTGATACCAAAAGACATAAGCTAGATAATTCAACTTACTTGTGGCATTGTCGTTTAGGCCACATAAACAAGAGACGCATGTTAAAGCTACATTCAGATGGGCTTATAGATCCAATCGATCCCGAATCATTGGAAACATGCGAATCATATTTAAAAGGTAAGATGACAAAGACACCCTTTAGCAATAAAGGTGAGCGTGTATCAGACACTCTAGGACTCATTCATTCAGATGTATGTGGTCCTATGTCAGTCCAAGCAAGAGGAGGATTCAGATTCTTCATAAGCTTCATAGATGACCATACCCGATATGGTTACATCTACTTGATGAAGCACAAGTCAGAAGCTTTTAAGAAATTCAAATGCTTCAAGAATGAAGTAGAAAATCAATTAGGAAAGAAAATAAAGACGCTTCGATCTGATCGAGGTGGCGAATATCTTTCAGATGATTTTCTGAATTATCTAACTGAATGTGGGATATGCGCACAATGGACACCTCCCTATACACCACAACACAATGGTGTGTCCGAGAGGAGAAACCGTACCCTATTAGATATGGTACGATCCATGATGAGCATGGCCTTACTTCCAAAGACGTTCTGGGGCTATGCCTTAGAAACTGCCCTCTTCACCCTAAATCGAGTACCAACTAAATCCGCTGGTTCCACACCATATGAATTGTTCGTTGGTAGGAAACCCGTGTTTTCATTTATGAGAGTATGGGGTTATTCAGCCTTTGTCAAACGCATTGCGTCCGACAAACTAGATTCGAAATCTGATAAATGTTTCTTCATTGGATACCCTAAGGAAACCATGGGATATTACTTCTATCATCCAGATGATCAGAAATTAATCGTATCCAAGCACGCAACCTTCTTAGAGAAAGAGTTTCTCGAAGAAACACAAAAGGGAAGCATGATTGAACTTGACGAAGTTCAAGAAAAAGAAACACCGACTGAAACAACAGAGGCGGTTGAGGTACCCGAAGGAGTCCCATAAGATAAAACTCTAGTGCCACCTATTCGTAGATCACAAAGAGTTCGTGAACTCCCAGTTAGATATGGTTTTCTAGTGGGAGATAATAATGAGGTTTCCGTGTTAGACGACGAACCCGAAAACTACGAAGAGGCTCTTACTAGTCCAGATTCTAAAGCATGGCTTGAGGCCATGGATTCTGAAATGGATTCCATGTATACTAACCAAGTGTGGACTTTGGTTGATCCACCCGAAGGGATAATACCCATTGGGTGCAGGTGGGTCTTCAAAAAGAAGACAGACATGGATGGAAAGGTTGGCACCTACAAAGCTAGGTTAGTAGTGAAAGGATATCGTCAGGAGCAAGGAATTGATTATGACGAAACTTTCTCTCCTGTGGCTATATCCAAATCAATCAGAATCATGCTTGCAATTGCCGCTCACTACGATTATGAGATTTGGCAAATGGATGTGAAAACAGCTTTCCTAAACGGAAACCTGCTTGAGGATGTATATATGATGCAGCCTGAAGGTTTCATATCGAAGGATGCAAATAAAGTTTGCAAACTTCAGAGATCCATTTATGGACTCAAGCAAGCATCTAGAAGCTGGAATAAGCGTTTTGACGAAACCATAAAACAATTTGGTTTTGAACAAAATTGCGAAGAAGCTTGCATTTACAAGAAAGCAAGTGGGAGCTCTATAGCATTTCTCATACTATATGTGGACGATATATTAATAATGGGAAATGACGTTGCTCTCTTACAGCCAGTGAAAGTATGGTTATCTGGTAACTTCTCAATGAAAGACCTTGGTGAAGCAGCTTAAATACTTGGTATAAAGATCTATAGAGATAGATCGAGAAGACTGCCTGGTCTTTCACAGGCTACATACATTGAAAAGGTGCTAAATCGGTTTAGCATGCTTGAATCGAAACGAGGTAACTTACCCATGTTACATGGAGTAAAGTTAAACAATCATCAATGTCCTAAAACCGATGATGATAAACGATGCATGACTGTAGTCCCGTACACCAGCGCAATCGATTCGATTATGTATGCTATGCTATGCACTAGACCTGACATAGCGTTCGCGTTATCTGTAACGAGTCGTTACCAAGGGAATCTGGGAGACGAGCATTGGATTGCTGTCAAGAACATTCTTAAGTACTTGAGAAGAACTAAAGATATGTTCCTAGTGTACGGAGAAGGTGATTTGAAAATAGAAGGATTTTCAGACGCAAGTCATCTCACAGATGAGAATGATTATAAATCCCAATCAGGATACCTGTTTATCTTGAATGGGGGCGCGGTCAGTTGGAAGAGTTCCAAGCAGGGAAGCATAGCTTTCTCTACGACCGAGTCAGAGTATATCGCAGCTGCGGAAGCAGCAAAGGAAGCGGTTTGGATTAGAAAGTTCATTACAGAACTAGGTGTGGTGCCTGACATTGTCAATCCCATTACACTGTACTGTGATAACAATGGAGCCATTGCGCAAGCAAAGGAACCACGGTCTCATAATGCATCCAAGCATTACCTTAAGCGATACCACATCATTAGAGAGATTGTGGCTAGAGGAGATGTGAGAATAGAAAGAGTACCTACAGAGGACAACGTTGCAGATCCGTTGACAAAGCCTTTAACCCAGAGAATACATGATCGTCATTTAACTTCTACTGTGATAAGTTTTAGAAACAATTGGCTTTAGTCCAAGTGGGAGTATGTTCGGGTTTAGTGTCCTATAGACAATTGTTCTAGGATACAAACTTAATGTAAATGAATTGTTCTTTATATCATTTGTTTAATGAGATATATGTTTTATAACTATATAAAGGCAATCCCTTTTAAGCACTAAATAAAGTCTAATAAAAGGAAATCCGTAAGTTTATTTAAAGTGATTATAAAGTGTTCATACAAGCATGAAGTGAGACAAAACTTTATAATAAACTAATAAACTTAAAACCACCCCAAGTCAAGTGATATGTTTAGGATTGATATATCACTGTTGAGACTTATATGTAACAATGTCTTCTGTCCGACAGAAAGCTGATCTCACAAGCTTTATATATACAGATATCTGGACAGTTACATAGATCCGATGAAAAGTTGTTCATTAGGATTGGGGATCCGATTTGAGATAACAGGATGGGTAGATTCATTCTTGTCACCTGTTCATCTCATTGGTATTAATAGGTATAACTAATCCTCAGACTCAAAGGAATATTAATTGGTATTCTGGATTATGGAATGTGATGCTTTGACTCTGGTGTAACACGATCCTTAACAGAGATGACTCTAGGGTGTGAACAGTAGACGTTGGGTATCACAGGAAGTAATTGCGGAGTCGTTATATATTGGATTGAGCATTTATCACTCCCGATAAATGGGAGATACATCCATGGATCGCTTGTGGAAGACTCGACTCTAAATCCTTACAAGGTGATAGCTTAAGAGTAAGAAATACAGATTTCACTTAATCTATCTTTTTGAGTTGACTCGGCCTGTACAAGTAAAACGAACGTCTCGCTATATGTGACTTGACATCACCCATAGTCATAAGATTCAGTTCAAGGATGTAGTTGATAAAGGATCGAATTATACTGTAACTAATACGGAAAGGTTAACGACAGAATCAACCTGTCTTTTTATAGCTCTGGGGGAATGATTACGGACTTGCTAATCACATACTCTGTACATCATTCCGTTATGCAAAGATTAAATATAATTCTTTGAAAATTAATTTAATAACGTTGCATACGGCTAGAAGCAATAAGAACCTAATGGATCACACATAAGACTTGGAACCTAAAAGAGAGATGGATGTTAATTAATTGATAGAAGCCCAATTGAGCCCAATAAGGCCCATGGACATAAGGGGGTCGAAATTCATGTAGTGATATACATGAATAATTAATTTGATTTTGTTAATCCTAATTAGATTAGAAATATGAATTAAATTAATTAAGAGATAATTAAGTTAGGAGTTTTAATTGGATTAATATACTCCTATTATTATCCAATAAGGTTATTATTATTATCCTTAATATATTAGATATATAGTGAGATAATAATTAGGAATTCTATTCCGAATGGAATTCCTATTCAGTAACCTAATTCTATCTAACTAGGGATTAGATACAAGAGATTATAAATACCCATTCCCTTGAGATTTTCGAAATCCAAGCAAGCCATACCGTACTTGTGATTTTCGAAATTCACCTAGTCCAAGAGAGAGAAAATTCGACACCCCTAGTTCGAGGACGAGATTTCTCTACGGCTTCGTTTGATCAATTAATTTTCATCTATTTTTTTTATCCTTGATCTTGTGTTGATTAATTAGAGGCAATCTACTTTGGTTGCTATTCAACGGTTGATACTAAATTAATCTTTTCGTGTTTTATTTCGTGTTTGGGAACTCGAAGAAGAAAAACAAACAAAAGGGAGAAATTCGTTTTACTACTCCTACATCAGGTCAGTTCACGATTTCGCGGATTCCCGGAGATTGAACCGTCGGATCGTCGCGATGTTTGGACAGGAGCTTCTAGACATATTCTTCCACGTTTCCACCGAAGGGATTGTCGTTCGGAGATCTGGAAGGTCTGTTTCGGATAGGGGCAGATTGGTAAACAGTTTCTATCTCTTTTGAAGTTGTGGGCACATCGTTTGCAACGGTAGATAGAACTTCTAAAAGGTATTTCTTCTTATCCTTCTTTATATGAAATAACGGTTAACGGATCTTGTGGTTAAATGGAAATAGGTTAAAATTTTTATATTTCCGCTGCTATACCTTAGCCTAATTTCCAACAAAGCTAACCCCAACCCAATCCTCAAAAAGCAAGGAATAAAGGAAATCCGGAGGTAACGAGAAGGTAGTGACTCCCAGCATCCTCACCTATCCCTCAGCATCAAGGCAGTCAGCAACCCTATTCTGCTCCCTAAAGACATGCTCAAAGTTGATGGAATCGAAGGAAGAACATAACATTTTGATCCCTTTTGCTAAATTTTGGTTGCCCAAACATAAAGCCTTCTTTTCAGAGATAATTTTAACTGCTTCAAGGTTATCCGATTCCACAAGAAGATTTTTTAAACCTAGATTTTTAGCAAGCCTAAGCCCAAAGAAAATTCCCCAGAGCTCTGCATAAAAGGAAGATCCCACTCATAGGTTCTGAGCAAAGCTAGACACCCAAGCACCTCCAGCGTCTTTCAAGACCCCACCAGCCGCAATCCTTCCATCCGACAAACAGGATCCGTCAGTATTTAACTTCACAGTTCCTTCCCGGGGTTTGCTCCAACCCAATAAGTGAACCGCCTTGCTCTGGCTAGTGTTCGGTAAACCCTCCTCCTTGAAGCTCTTAATAATGGTATTAATTTTTTTTAGAGAAAAAAGTAAGTAAATTAGGAAATATGACTGCTCCTTCTCCAAAAATATCAGCGTTCCTCCACTGCCAAAGCTGGTGACAAACAACCGCAAAGAGAATAGCACCATGCTCCAGCTCAGGCAAAAACAAACCTTTAACTCCATATAATATATCATTTATTACATATATATATATATATATATATATATATATATATTATAATTATAATTATTTGGTGCAACTTGTTTGCAAATAAATATTATACCAATGTGTGTACGTTACAATATTATTAATTATTATTATTATTTTTAAAGTCTAATATTATCATTATTGTTAAGTTAAGTTCAATTCAGTTAATTTAAATTCAGTTCAGTTCAGTTCAGCAACATTCAGTTCTGTTCAGTTAATTTAATTTCAGTTCAGTTAATTTAATTTAATTTCAGTCAAAAAGAACATGGCTTAAGAGGCTCAGCAATTGGACCTTCATATTCCTTTCAGCTGTAGAGAAGGAAGTTTTGCTTAAAGATGTTGCTCAAGCGTTACCCACTTTTTGTACGAGTACATTTTTGCTACATAAATCCCTTTGTGATGATATGTAGAGGATGATGGACTCTTTTTGGTGGGGGGGAAAAGGAGAATGGTAAAAAGAACATCCATTGGAGTAGCTGGAAGAATCTATGTAAAAGAAAAGAGAAAGCTAGATTGGGTTTTAGGGACTTATATAATTTTAACCTAGTATTATTGGGAAAGCAAGGATGATTTTTTTTTTGGAAAATCCTCACACATCAGTAAGTAGATTGTTCAAGGTTAAATATTTTGCTAATAGGCATTTCCTTTCTTCCAAATTGGACACTAATCCCAGTTTTGTTTGGAGGAGTGTGTGGAGTTCTATTGATTTAATTAAAAGTGGGGTGAGATGGAGAATTGGCAGGGGCAACTCAATTTCGGTCTGGAATGACTCGTGGGTGTGTAGTGGATCACAATTTGTTTTACAATCGGCCAACATGACTACTAATGCGGATGCCAAAGTTTGTGATCTTTTTATCCCGGGAACTAGGCTTTGGGATCGTGGGAAATTAGACGAGTGGTTTGGATAAGATTGTGGACCTGGTGGTTCCAATGATGGATAGAGAGGACTCGATTGTTTGAGACTTTACATTGGACGACGTGTATACGATCAAATCAGGCTACTATTTGATTGGGAGGGTGCAAAATGAGGAGGTGAGCAGGAAAGGCTGGCAACTGTTGTGGAACTTTAATATACCGCCAAAGGTTAAGGTTTTTCTTTGGAGAGTGGCATCCAAAACACTACTGTTACGGACTCGGTTAGCAAACCGACGAGTTAGTATACCAATTACATGCGCCTTATGTGGTGGGGATGTGAAGCACAGCTGCCACGTTTTTACAGGCTGCAAATATGTAGAGGAGTGCTGGGACAAGAATGCTTTACCAAAACCGGGATCAGAGTGGGATTGGATTGAAGAATGAATATTGGAGGCTATGGTGCGGCTTGATATGGATTTTGTGAGTAGAGCATCAATGGTCCCTTGGTGCATCTTGCAGTGCTGTTATAGTCGGGTTCATGTCAGATGTCGATGGATGCGATGGTGGATGATGCGTTCAGGCTATTGGCAGATTGGCAGGAGCTGCGGCAGTACTAAGTAGCGGGTGGGGAGCCGGGTTACTGCTGGTTTGGGTCAACCATTTGTTAGGTGGAGTAAACCGAAGGAAGGCGAGGTGAAATGTAACGTGGATGTTGCGGTATTCGAAGAACGGAAGCAGTTTGGGGTAGGTGCGGTTTTACGAGGACTTGCAGATGGATTTTTGGTGGGTTATAGTTCATTATCAAATGGAATTATATCGGCCAAACTCGCGGAAGCATTATCTTTGAGAGAAGTATGCAATGAGTGTTTTCACTCCCGTATGTAAATATTATTTTTGAATGCGATTCGAAGGTGGTGGTTGATGCATTCCACTCTAGACGTAAAGATCCGATTCATATGTGTCATGGAAGATGTTAAAGTTGGTTTTCAATCACGTCCTAATTGTTAAAATTGGTTAGCGAATGTTATGGCCGGTTATTCTCATTCCAATGTTAACCTATTTAGAATGAAACCTTAAAAACTGATTCGGGAAGCTAAAACAAATTTCCTACTGTCCGAAATTTTAAGTCCGAGACAAACCATTCCCGGAGTTTGACTCCCGGAAAAGACTACCCTAAACAAAAATGCCAATTTTTGTAAATTGTTTGTTTACAATAAACAAATCTTTAACACCTCCCCTCTAGCCTATCATTTCCTCCTCTCACAAACTCAACAAAGCAGACAACGCTCTCTCTAGCCTATCGCCGGTGCCACCCTCACACTCTCCCTCTCACATCTCAGTTCATTTTTTCTGGTGTAGTAAGCTCCTTCAAACTTGGTGCTGCGATCTGCGATCCGCGATCCTTACCTATTCTTCAACTGCGACCTGCGATTTAAGGTTTGATTTCTTCAACTGCAATTTAAGGTTTGGTTTCAGGTTTGATTTCTTGTTTTTCAGGTTAGATTTCTTCAACTGAGATTTAAGGTTTGATTTAAGGTTCGATTTAAGTTTTGATTTCAGGAATGAATTAGATTTTTTTGTTTTTGACTACTAATTTCAGGAATGAATTAGTATTGACAGAACTGAGTCAATTATATGTATAAACTATAAAATGCTTATTTTGAACAGTCGATTAGATTGCAGATCACTTCAAGGATTGTTCAAAATGAGATATTTTTATTTTTTCCCCCTTTTTCTTTATAATTAGTTTGAATTCCAGTGTGTGATTTACACTATATAAAAAATGAGCAGAGAAAGGTAGAGCAGTTATGACTGTGCCTGAACTTATACTATTTTTGAGAAAGACAAGAAGAAGAAAATAAATGAGATATTTATTTTGGACTTTCCGATCTTTTTCTTTATAGTTAGTTTGAAATCCAGAGTATGATTTACACCACGACCCTCTATGAAAAGTGAGCAAGAGCAGAGAAAGGTGGAGCAAATATGACCGTGCCTGAACTTATACCATTTTTTTTAGAAAGACAAGAAGAGAGGTGCAGGACTCCTGTGGCATATATTTAAACGTGTAATCAATTGTGTTTTCTTAATACATTTCCTTAAAATGTTCATAACATTGTTGTGCAGCCAGATTTAGTGATCACAGGAAGTAAAACTTGTGACCTATTTAACTGATTATGTGGTGGTCACTTACATTTATTAGTTATGTGTTGATGATGGGTATGTATGAGAAAACTAGCAATCACATGGCTGAGTATTATATATTTCTTGTAAACATGACTGAGAAAACTAATATGATCAGTTGCTTACAATGCGTAAGTAAATACTTTTAGGAGCAAAAATCAGGTCACAGATGAGTAAATTGAAGACAGATTTGAAGTAGCTTAAAACTTTGAATTGCTTCTATTATTCCCATTTGTTCTCATATGTTTATTTCTTACATCTTGTTTTCGATTTTGCAGGCTTGCCAATAAGTGGGCAGGATGAAGGTCGTATTGGAATAATGAATTTCTGTCTCTCTTACACTTCAAGATTTGAAAGAATTAATAGTAACTAAGATTAAATATAACAGAAATGTTCTCGTTGTTCTATGGCCTTTGGAAGTATCTATTCAGTAAGACAGAATTCCATGTCCTCATTCTTGGCATTGACAAGGCAGGGAAAACAGTAATACTTCTTTACACCTGGAATTCTCAATTTTGCATTTAATCCCATACTAAGCTAATATATCATTTGTGTACATAACCTTCACTTAATTTAAATGTATTGTTTCATGTTTTAGACTTTGCTGGAGAAGTTGAAATCCTTGTACTCAAACTTAGAAGGCCTGCCTCCGGATCGAATTGTCCCTACTGTTGGACTCAACATCGGTCGTATTGAAGTATCAAATAATAAACTTGTATTCTGGGATCTAGGTGGTCAGGTATGTAAAATACATGCATAAGCAATTTCATAGCTTAGAAATATTCTAGCACAGGTGTGCATTTCCTGTATTTAGGTCTTGAGTACAAATGTTTGACCTTATTTATAGAGTAGAGAATATTTTGGTATGTTTTGAATTTATTCAAATCTTGGTAAATTAATTGGAAGTAGACTGGAGAAAGAGACTAGCTTTAACAAAGAGCAAAAGAAAAGAAAGGTGCATAAATAGGGCTGAACCAAAATTTCTGGATCTTGCTAGAGACCAATTAATGGCTTCATATAACATGAATTGCTACAGGTTATGAGTTAAGAAATACTTTTGTTTTGTTTTAAACGGAAGAAAATAATCTGCAAGTTATCTTTGGCGTCGTCCGCGAGCTAATTGGTTGAAGTGTAACGTGGATGCTGCTTTCTTTAAGGAAGATTTCTCAATGGGTTTACGGATGGTTCGGGGGGATCAGGCGGGTAAGTTTCTAGCGGCTTGTCCTGTTCTACTTTCTGGTCAGTTTGAGGTTTGGGAAGCGGAGGCTATTGGGATCGAAGAGGCACTTACTTGGATCAAAACTATGGATTTAAATAGCATAGTCATTGAATCAGATTCTGATATCTCAGTTAAAACTTTGGACTTTGTTGAAGAAGATTTCTCTGAGTTTGGTTCAATTATTCAGCAGTGTCCTATTTTTTCTACTGTAAATTCTTGTCGAATTTGCTTTGTTCCGAGACAAGCTAACTTGGTTGCTCACTCTATTGCATGGGCGGCTAAGTTAAATGCCAGTCCTTTTGTGTGGCTTGAGGTGCCAGAATTCTTGTCCGACCTCTTGCATTATGATTGTACGGCTTCTTTATTTCAATGCAATGGTCAGCGCTCTTTTTCCTTTCTCATTTTCTGAGGAAGGTTTTTTAACAAGGCTAACTTAAAAAAAAAAAAATCTGCAAGTTCTTTGGTATTTTGTTAGAGACTGTTAGATGGAACAGGTTGTACATGTTATGAACTTTGAATTAGATAAGAGCTGTTTTATTGTCAGTACAGTTGCCTTAAAGTTGAGCTACTAAAGAACTTTTATCAATATTTATGCCAGCCTGGTCTTCGCTCAATTTGGGAGAAATATTACGAAGAGGCACATGCTGTTGTATATGTAATTGATGCTGCTTGTCCTTCCCGTTTTGAAGATTCAAAGTCTGCATTAGGTGGGTGACATTTACTGATATTGAGAAGCACTTTACCGGTGTAATCTGGGCCACACTTTAACGGTAGTTAAAATGTTAAGAGTTGTCAATAAAATGATGCACTAATACCCCATACTTTTGTTAACAGAAAAAGTTCTTAGGCACGAGGATTTGCAAGGGGCCCCTCTTCTTATATTAGCAAACAAGCAGGTAAAGCTAATTATTCCGTTTTCTTTTACATGCAAATAATATCAAAACTTGACTTGGAGTTATTATGATTTGGACTTCACTGCCATGTGGAGCTTGATCTTACTTTTTGAAATGATAACTGATCATTTAAAGGAATCTTTAAAATGACAGGATCTTTCTGAATCTGCATCCGCTGAAGAAATTGCTCGCTATCTAGATCTCAAGAAGTTAGATGAGAGGGTTTACATGTTTGAAGCTGTTTCAGCACATGATGGGTGAGTATGATGTAGGAATTTGGTGTATTTTGTTCCTTCTTTAGGGGTTTAATAGGACTAGGAGTATGTAAAAATATTACAAATTTAACTTTTGCAACAGCAAAAGTTAGCATTTTATCTCGAAGGTACAAACTGAAATCTAGATTTGGTTGCAGGCTAGGGATAAAAGAAAGTGTAGAATGGCTTGTTGAGGTAATGGAACGAAGCAAGCGAACAGAAATGTTGAGAGTTCGGGCAGGTGTAACAGGCCCTGGTGCTTAGAGGAAACTATGTATCAGCCTCGCAGTCTTTAACCTGCTTTTGTAGCTTGTAAATAAACAGGGTTTAACATTAGAATTCTACGTCAATCCATTTTTTCACATGTGCAACAATGCTGCATTTACACCACTGTGTTGTAATACTGCCAAATTTGGAGATGCCATTTTATTTTTCCTTGTCAAGTCCAGATCATGGAGTTTGAAAGGGAATGCAGCTTCTTGTTGTAATACTTTACGAATTTGGGTATTGAAATGTTATTCTATTTTCTTGAAATGATACCTTTTTATTTCTTTCCGAATCATCATTTATGCTTGTTTGCCCAGAAACTTAAAGAGATTCTGGCTACTTGAGTTGAGAAGATGCAGTGGTCCTGTAATCCTGCATTAGCAAGCAGGAAGGTCACTATGCCTAAGAGCAAAGTCTAGTGGTTGTATTGTGTGTTTTCAGAATATTGGGAATAAACAACCACTCCAAAATTAGTTTGCTCTCAATATCGTGAGTGTACTTTATAACGTTGAATGTTGAGAGAATAGGGATTAAAGATGTATTTGTGCGCATCCCATTGGCTAAATCTAGCGTGTGTAATACAAGTGCCAGATTAGATGCGCCGGTTTGGGAAGTGTGCCTATCTCCTCTTCTTTCTGGCCCTCACAATTCCCATAGCTTTGAAAAATATCAATTAAAAACCCACTATTCCCACAACGGTAATAAAAGATATTTATTGTAAAATTACTTTTTTAATCCTAAGTATAATGTAATATTTTTTAAAATGCTTATAAAATGTAAGTAAATTTTTTTACAATACGATATATTTTTTATTCCCCATGATTATTCACCACATTATATTTTGCAATGGAAAACACTAAACACTAAGGTGCCGTTTGGTTCACGGAATGGAATGAAATGGAACAGAATGGCTAGCAAAGAATGGAATAGATATTTCTTAGAAGTGATTATTTCTATATTTGGTTGGTGGAATAAGATAGAATGGAGTAGATAATTTTTTTATCCAAAAAGACAACATTACCCTCAAATGTATTTTTTTATTTCTTTCAAAATTTTAATTATTACTATAAATTATTCAAATATTTAATATATATTACTTTTAAAAATATATAAAAACAGAAAAATGGAAAACATGAAACACGGAAAACGTTAAAACACGAAAACCTAAAAAAATGTGGAAATATGAAAACGTGAAAAAACGCAAAAAAAAAGTGAAACTTGTTAAAAATACGAAAAATGTAAATAAGGGAAAAACACGAAAACGTGAAAACACAAGTAAAAAAATGTTAAAAACATAAAAAAGTGAAAAAATACGAAAATCAAGAAAAGTAAAAAAATGTTAAAAATAGGAAAATATGAAAAAAGCGGAAAAACAAGCGAAAAACACAAAAACGTGAAAAAACGTTAAAAACACAAAATTGTGAAAAACATTTTAAATGTTAAAAAACGAAAAATGTGAAAAAATATGTTTATAATGTTCACATTTTCGTATTTTTCGCGTTTTGTCATGTTTTCGTGTTATTCATGTTATTGTGTTTTTTTTTCGGTTTTTTCCCTTTTTTTGTTGTGTTTTCTCACGTTATCGTGTTTTTTTTCCGTTGTTCACATTTTCATGTTTATCATGTTTTTTCAAGTTTTTTTTTGTTTTTCATTTTTTTTACGTTATTCATGTTTTTCGTGTTTCATATTTTTTACATTTTTTAACATTTTCTCAAATTTTTCCATTTTTCACGTTTTTTAAGATATAAATCATGTATTCGCAAAATTTATAGGATTTGAAAAATTGGCTAAAAATAAGATTAGAGATTTAATTGAGGTTAATTTTGTAAATTACCAAAATAAAGTATCAAGAATAGCTATTCCTAAGTTAAAATGAAGAATAGCTATTCCACAAAAACAATGAATAGAGATTCCATGGAATAGCTATTCCACAAAAAAATTTCCAACCAAACGTGGGAATAGTCATTCTTTAGAAATAGCTATTCTATTCCCCTTCTATTCCGTAAACCAAACGAGCCCTTAGAGTTTTGTAGCGCTTCTTTCACCAGACATGTTCTAAAGATCAACATTCTTCAAAATGTTTTAAGTTACATTAAGGTGCCGTTTGGTTCGCGGAATAGAATGGAATGGAATAGAATGGTTATTCCAAAGGAATAGAATAACAAAGAATGGAATAGAAATTCTTAGGAATTACTATTCCTATGTTTGGTTGATGGAATAAGGTAGAATGGAATAGATAATTTTTTTATTAAAAAGACAATATTATCCTCAAATGTAATTTCTTATTTATTTTAAAATTTTGAATTTTTTACTATAAATTGTTCAAATATTTAATATATATTATTTTCAAAAATATATAAAAAATAGAAAAATGGGAAACACGAAAGACGAAAAAAACACGAAAAATACATTAAAAACGAAAAAACAATAAGAACATGAAAACGGAAAAATTGTAAAAACACGAAAAAAGAGAGGTAAAAAAAAACAAAAGAAAAAAATGAGATAAAAGTGGAAAATGGTGAAAACGCAAAAACACATAAACGTGTTAACACAAAAAAAAACACACACGCAAAATATGAAAAAACACAAAAACATGAAAAAAGTGGAAAACACAAAAATGTGAAAAAAAATGAAAAACGTGAAAAAATCGAAAAACACGAAAATATGAAAAAGTGTTAAAAACACGAAAAATGCGTTTGTAAAGTTTTTTTATGTTTTTCCGTGTTTCCCAAGTTTTCTTGTTTTTTCCGTTTGTTCACGTTTTCGTATTTTTCACGTTTTGTCATGTTATTGTGTTTTATTTTGCATTTTTTCGATTTTTCACGTTTTAGTTTTTCGGTTTTTCCCCTTTTTGTTTTTTTTTCGCGTTTTTGTATTTTTCGTATTTTGTTACTTTTTCGTGTTATTCACGTTTTTCCACGTTTTTCGTATTTTTTCATATTTTTTTGTTTTTAACGTTTTCGTGTTTTGTTTGCGTTTTTCGCATTTTCATGTTTTTCACAATTTTGTCACGTTTTTTTGTTTTAGCATTTTTCGTATTTTTTCGCATTTTCCTGTTTTTATTTTTCACATTTTTTAATATTTCGTGTTTTGTCACTTTTTCGCACTATTCCTATTTTGTGTTTTTCGTGTGTTTGCTTTTTTTTGGCGTCTTCGTGTTTTTCGCATTTGTTCACGTTTTCATGTTTTTCGCGTATTTTATTTTTTGCATATTCTCGTGTTTGTAACATTTTCACATTTTTTGTGTTTCATATTTTTCGTATTTTTACATTTTTTAATGTTTTCGTCATTTTTCCATTTTTCACGTTTTATATGATATAAATTATGGGTTGACCAAAATTTATAAGATTTGAGAAAGTGATTAGAGAGAAGATTGAGGATTTAACGGAGGATAATTTTGTAAGTTACAAAAATATAATATTAGGAATAGGCTATTCCTAACCTAAATTGAAGAATAACTATTCCATGAAATCAAGGAATAGGGATTCTATGGAATAGCTATTTCATAAAAAAAAAATCAACCAAAGGTGAGAATAACTATTCTTTAGGAATAGGCTATTCTATTCCCTCTCTATTCCGCGAACCAAACGAGCCCTAAAATCCTGCTTAAAATTTTTGTTACTTCTAAAGATTAAAAATGTTTAAAGTTACACTTAAAACCCTGCTGATGCTCCTATCTAACCCCTGATTATCTAATACCATTCCATGCCAGATAATAATTGAATTCCATTACTAAAATTTCAGTTACAATATATTTTCTATAAGCCAACTCTCAATTAAATTCTCAACATAATCAGACATGAACTGCAATTCCCATAAGAAAATTCAACTTTTTTTCTTTCTTTCACATAATTGGGCAAATAGAACCTCAATTGACTTAAATTTTTCTTAAAATGGAGTTTCCAAACACACTGAAAATGTTAAGAAAACAAGATTAGGTAACCCATAAATACATTGGAGTGTCTAGTTGTAGCACTATCTATTTTGAAACAGCCACATCTGCAGCATTGGTCCTTTCCTTGGTCACAGGTTGTGGTGGTTCTGGAAAAATGAAAATCAAATTTAATTTGTGTAGATGTATAAATCTATCACTAAACAATCACAAATTGAAAAAAAAGAAAATTCAGTCTCAAAATAATCGAGATAACAGGAGCAAAGTAAACATCAATTCATTGCAAGAATTAGAAAAAAAAGACTAACTTGATATTAAGGCCTTGGGTCTGTTCTTGAACAAAATCTTGTGCCGAATTATACCGACGACATCCATTTCAACCGTAGCTGAATGGTTACCACAATCCTCATCTACATCCATATGCTTCACTTTCTTCAACACCAACAATGGCTTCTTCAAACTCACTTTAGATCCTGTCAATTCATGATACCCAACTGTGAATGTGTAGTTTTCCTGCACCAGTAAACGGAGCATACAACGCAAATTAACACTCAAAGTTTTTTTCCTTTTTGTAATTATTGGAAGTCGGAATCAGAAAAACCTAAAACGACCTGAGAAGAAGGACGACAAAGCTCTCCGATGACAAGGTTTTGAAGCTGATCTCGAAACGACGGCTGCACTTCAACAACGCCTTGCAACTCGACGACGGCCCATTCTGGGCATTTCTCTGCTCCGCAACTGCATTTCACTTTGATCTCCATTCTTCTTCGACTCGTCTTACCCTTTCTTTCTCTGTCTATCTTGCTAACAGCGGGAGATGAAATGGAAAATTGGCGGCAAGCGGCTTCTGTTTCGCGCGCTCTTCTGTGTCCTTCATACGATGGCGTTTTATCATCCCATAGCCCATATGCCAAACCCTTTCATCAACTCATTTAGAGAAGTTTAGGTTATTTACTATATACTTATTAAAATTATAGAAGTAATATTTTTTTGGTGAATAAGAAAATAAGGATAAGGTAAAAATAAAACACGCAAGAATAATTTTACTCCTAATTATATAGATAGGGGTGAAATCGTTACCGTACAATCAGGGGATTTAAAAATCCACAGAATTGTACCTAATGAGGATCAACTGTATAATTTGGTTCCACCTTAAAAAAAAGTTTAATCGTTCAATCCGGTTCTGGAGCTTTTTATTTGAGTATTTGGTTGGATTCAAGAATCTCTAACACATTTACTAAGTAATAACGAGAATTTAAAAGTCTCCAGAATTGTACCTAACATAAGCTAATAATACAATTTGGTAAAAAAAAAAAGTTAACGGTTCAATCCAATTCTGGATCGTATTATTCAGGTATTGAATCCGATTGAAGAATCTCCAAGATCCTTGTTCAGATGATAAAATTGAGTGCCTAACATTAATAAGTTGAGTCAACAAAACCTTAATCCCGAAATGATTCGGAATCGGCTAACATGAACTATCATACAAAAGCCCATCCAAGACTGAAACTTTTGCAAGCAGAAATTTGGTACTAATGCTGAGTTTCATGAAGAGGTTGGGAGTGAAGATTGGATCCAGAAATAACTCAACAGCACTTCAAATACAATGAATAACAACAACCGTCGAAGCTTACAGATAAGAGTATCAACATAATCTAACAAATTGAGATACACCTAATCAGTATACCTCTACAAGGCATACTAAACCAGAGATGGAGGTCTTGATTAGAAACTTAAAAGTTCTTCAATCCCCAATTCTCAAAAAGAAAATTAAAATACACTTGTTGCCTGAAAGGATAATCATATCCACTTTCAAGCTCTCTAATATGTACAATTGATCACTACAACAACTGGATTGCCTACCTTTCACTTCCTTTGCTTCTCTGTTCACCGTGTTGAGGACGGATGGTTCCATCTGAATATCCTACAGTCATATTTTTATTGCGCCGTAATCCGGGCTCCACCAGGGCCCCTTGATTATATGAAGCCCTCAAGATTTGGGATTGACTAATTTCAGCAACATTTTGCAAGCTCATGCCACTACTTTCCTGTGACTGTGATGAGCTTGCATTATGTTGACTGCAATCCTGCATGACCACATCACGATCCAATGGAATTGCACCTGTGAGTGTTTTTATTGCGAATTCGATGCAAGGGTCTGCCCATGCATCTGCGAAAGACACGTTGAGGGTGGATCCTGGCTTCTCATCATTCTTATTGCTTATTTCATGCTCTTCAACTTGTTCTGGGGTTACTACATTATTAGGAGGTCGATCAGCCATGCATCCTTGCTGCGTAAGGATCCCAAATTCGGCATCTTCTTTTCTGGTATGGTCTTCGGAAGTAGCCAAGCCCCCGAAATCACTGTTTGACCCTGTTGAGACTTGAACAGTATCGGCGTTATCAAAGGATATTCCCGTGAGGGTTTTTATTGCAAAGGCAATGCATGGATCTTGGCATAAGTCTCCTAGTGGCAGGTCAAGATATAGTCCTGATTTCTCATTATCGACATTATCAGTTTGAATACGTCCAGCATCGTCTGAAACAGCAGCATTTTCATTACTCAGCTTTTGTGGTTCTACTTGATTCCCTGAAGGTGAAATACTTGCACATTCAGGCTTCTCATTGCATAAGTTTTCAGTTTCCACCTTCCCAACAGCAGCCAAATTTACGATGGGATGCTTACTCTTATTTGACTCAAGAGACCCTTTCGTATTTTTGAAGGTGTCAAATGCATTCTTTTCTTCAAATGCAGAATGAGACGAACCCATGCCTGTGCTTGCTTTGTCATTGAACTGTTTAACAGCAGCTCGACGGGCTCGATTTGTTGTTTTCAACTCAGGTGTAGGATCAAGTGGCAGGCCAGAAAGTCGCTTTGAAGTTCGACATGGCAGACTAAGATCCTTTTTCTTTTTGGATTTTCCAAGTGATGTCCTTTTACTTTCATCCTTTTTTGTCTCACTATCCAGAGAGTGCTCCTTTGAACGGGCACCACCTGCAGCTATTACACCTTTATTATCATTCCGTCGTACCTTTTGCATAGAATTCTTGTTCTCTTGGACTCCTGAGTTGTTAGATTGAGATCCTTCTTTACCTGCATTATTAAGAGAATTTCATTTGATATTAGGTCCCTTTACCTTAACCATAGTGAGAGTGAGCCTCAGATCTCAAAGTAGGCAACCCAAGTTCTCATCATTAGGAATTTAGGATGTTCACTAGATTAGATGCAAGGTATGTGTATCTACTCCTGGAAGATATGTTCCATATACAATGCCCAACAACCCCACCCGAAATCCATATTAATATTGCTATGGATGTTTTACAGTTTTTGTAAAGTCTCGTATCCAATTCAAGTTCAAAGATAAAATATCCCACAACAAGAGGAGTGATAATAATAATAATAAACTGGACATGCACGTGTGCACATAGAAAGACACTGCTCTGTAAGAGACAAGGAAACTTATTATTTACAATTACCAGATATATGCTCATAAACAGGCGTGGATTCTGCTGTGCCAGCTGGGCTAAGTACATGTTTATCATTTGCAACTTTGGACAAGTTTGAGCTCTGATCACTTATATTTGGGCTTCTTGTTCTATTGACTTCCAACTTTTGTTTCTTTGCTATAGCCGGTGACTAGGGAACGATAAGAGAATTTTAGAGAAAAGTCAAAGTACAGAATAAATAGTAATCTGATACAATGATATATAATGGTCATGAGATACCAAAGAATAAAGCAGAGCAATCATGAAAGCTAAAAAAAGGCACCAATTATGCAAAGTGACACAGAAAACATACAGTTGGTATAAGTTTTTTTGCTGCCTCCAGGTTAAGAGTAACAAAACACATATAGATGGTTCAATATTCTAAATAAACAATACCCACCAATCAATAATTCAATACTTAAACATGCAATCGCATTGAGGTTCGAAATGAACTAGCAGTCCTGAAAAAAGGAAGGGGGGGGGGGGGGGGGGGGGGGGATCTTGTCTTTAAAAATAATAGGAAAACAAACCTCTTTTCTCAGAAAATTTCTTTTTGAAAGAATAGACTATTCAAACATGCAACTGACCTTGGAATTTTACCCTCCTAAACCTACACAATAGTAAAAGCCATTTACACACCGCAAAGTTGAAGAACAAAGTTATTCTAAAGGAACTATCCAAAAGCATGCCATAACTGTTTGGGTTGAGACATGGTATTCAATTAATGACTCAAATCCTCAGCCTTCTAACATGGACATGGCGAAGCGTTTTGCATTTGGCATACCACCATTTATAAATACAATTAAAGAAAGGGGGATTAGGACTATATCCACATTAACATTCAGAAGAAAGCATTCAAAGACAGGCGAAGACAATCACTTGATATTGTTAACTCTATGAAACATCTGATGTGGTATTCTGAACCTCTCAAGTTTACATAATAGCGATACGAGTAAGGTGTTTTCCCTTCACCATACTGTTATTTGTACATAGCCTATAAGGGGATAAAACTACAGAAAGACATACTAGACGAATATATTATAGGAGAACCAACTATCAGAGTCAGCAAGAACATTTACAGTTCTCTACAATTAATAGTACCAATAACATTCAAGTTCCAACAATATTTGCCCCAGTAATCTTCAATTTAGTTTTATCAATACGTACTCAGTTCGATCATTTTTATGGATTGGCAGGCCTGTTTGAACTAACCCTTAGAAATAATGAAGAGCAACTAATAAAAAGATGTCTAGTTCCTTGTCAAACCACAAAAGTGGATATCAGGAAATATGTCAACAACGGATAAATATATAAACTTGAATTATCATTTATTTACTCACACTCGCTTCATCATCTTCCAACTCCAAATTGTTGCTGCTTTTGTCTTTTGGTTTGGATGCCAACCTTCCTAGCTCCCCAGTTTTAACATAGCGAAGTGCATCCTTCATAGAGTGGAACACATATCCACTTACTGGATCCGTGTAATACTGCAGAAAGTAAGATCAACAAAGGACGTAATTATCCAAAATGGCTAAGATTGTTAGGCAACCCATTAATCTTGAAGTACCACTAATTTGAGAATTGCTATGAATGCAAATAACCAAATCCGTGAATGAAAGAAGAAGCACATATTAACTAAGAACTAAAAATATTAAAAAGTGTGGGGTAAAGAAAGACAATTCAAATACCAAAAGAGGAAGAAGAGTTTAAGTACCGCATCCCTTCTGATTTTACGGCCTTTCTTTGTCACCTTGATATCTTTTCTCCATCCTGGAGGTAACCCTTCTGGTTCAGAATTCTCAAGCACAACCTACATTTCTCAGTGAATCAGGAAAGAAATGAAAAATAAATAATCAAATGGCTAAGTAAATAAAGCCAAGAGAGCAGGATGTATCATCAGACATTTTGTGAGGAGTCCTGGTTGATGCCATTTTTCTTCTCAGATTTAGTAGTGTTGTTAAGGTAGTGAACTACCTCAAGTTTGGAGTGGAATTTACCTTCACCTGAAGGAGGAAAGTAACACTGCAATAAACACAAATGATCATAAATCGATTTCTCTTTTAGCTGAAATAAATCCGGTGTCTATACCCCCTTAAGTATTTTATGGTAATTTTATTGTTGGCCTATTTACAATCATTTAGGTAAAACCGAGTACAAGAACATCCTGAAAAACGACTTATGCCTACATTGATCAGTGGTATGAAAAACTTAGTTTACTGAGTTACATCTGTACACAGATGAAAAGCCTTAACTTTGTTATGTTCAACCCTAGGAAGCACCAACACTGGTACTCGTACAGGTGCAGGTGCGGATGCGGCAAATGGCATTTTAAAAAAAATATGAGACACGAGTACGGCAGGGACACGCCAAATTTATATATATATATATATATATATATATATCATAAATAACATGTATTAGTCATTATAAACCACAAATAACATCCATAATAAGTCATTAATTCATCAAAAAGTAGCATTTAATACTTCAAACTATTTAAACTACCAAAAAAGGGGCGGCTGCTACATCCTTTTCATTAGATTTAGGATTTTATTTTCTAGTATATATCAACCCCTCTTTTTTGTAAAATTAGTAAAAAATACCCCTATATTCTACTTAATGTACTTAGAATCCGTGTCCTTAAAGAGAAGTGTCCCAGATGTGTCCCAAAGTGCCCCATTAAAAAAGAAAAGGAAAAGAGGGGACACTTATTTTGGAGTGTCGGGTGCGTTTCCCCGAGTGTCCAACACTCGGATGTTAACCTCTAGAAGTTTCAGTGCTTTCTAGGTTCAATCACAAAAGGGTTATGCAAAGAAAATTCCAGAGATGACAGTTGTTGTGCAATCTTGAACTTGCTAATGAGAGGCTGGAAGCCCAAAACTTTTCTTACTGCCCTCTACCATGGACCCTATTCCATTAGGGTAACAAGGAACACAAAACGTTCAAGGACTAAGCATGAATATAGTACCTGCCAGGCAGTCATGAAAAGGAACTGGCTTGCTTTAACCTCACAGAAGGAGGCTAAAAAAAGCCTGGATTTGGCAATTTAATTCATATAAATCAAGCAATCGAATTTCATAAACCTAATGTTTGACTCCTCATATTTAAACAATTTGTCAAAAGGAAAATTTTGAAAGACTCAAAGCTCAGATGCAATTTATAGTTCCCAAAGACTTATTAAATCTCACAAACAGGTGGTCAAGGCATTATTGAACATTGAAACTGGTTCTAATACTTGATTTTTTCAGACTAGGAATTACAAAATTGATTTCTTTTAACAGTAAACAGAATTTGATTAAGCACTGTAAAACAAATACAAACAAACTCAGAAAAGGATCCCAAATTCAAGACCAATTTCTCCAAATCCCATTGTTCTTATCACCCTCGTTAAACAATCTAGCC